>NC_135411.1:55713766-55856266 GCF_051991245.1 Festucalex cinctus
AACCCTGCCTATTAAAATAAATGATATGTTTCCCAGATTGTTCCTGGCGATCCACTGGACAAGAGCATCGTGATAAGGCCACTGGAACCTCAGCCAGCCCCCCACCTGGCCAGAGAATTCATGATCAAGACCCGACGGCGCAAGGTGAGGAGTGGTAGACCAATATGTTCTTTTCAAGGTCAATACCAATAACGATTATTAGTAGTCAAGACTGATAACCGAAATTTCAAGCATTTGGAGTAAAAGAGAAAATCCATCCATCCATCCATTTTCTCACTTATTCCTCACAAGGGTCGTGCTGGGGTGCTGGAGCCTATCTCAGGTGGCTCTGGGCAGTAGGCGGGGGGCACCCTGGACTGGTTGCAAAAGAGAAAATATTAGTGTCAAATTAAAATAATAATAAGAATAAGAATAAAACTAATAATAATAATAATAATAACACTTTTTCCATTTAATTTGAAACATAAAGAATTGACAGTTTTATTTAAAAATGATAAAAAAATTGCATTGAATTTCCAGGGTCATCAGCATGTGTAAAGCTAAATTAAAAACTAAGCAAGTAAATAGTTTACTAAAGTTTTCTCCTGTAAATAAAGTTTTTAAAAATGTCAACATCATTTATTTATTTAAATAATATTTTTTTAAATAAATAGTGGAGGGCGTTCCCAGTGTCGGCATCATTTTTCTAAAGTGAAAATTGAAATAAATCCATAAATGATAAGTTTCCTGTATCTCACTGACAAATGCATGCTTGATGATTGAATGATTCATTTATCTTTAGACCCATATTTTGTACCTTAAAATCCAATGGAAAAAACATTTGCTACTATTACATCACCACATTCACCATTTGCTTTTATTCCTCTTGACAACCCATAGCCTGTATTGTTTGTGTGGCAGGGTTTGAGCGAGGACGTAAGCATCAGCAAGTTTTTCGACGATCCTATGTTGTTGGAGCTGGCCAAACAGGACGTGGTGCTGAATTATCCCATGTGAGTGCAACTACAGTGCAGCTAAAACTCAGTTGTTTCTTTAACATCCACAAGTCCATGTGCATCCTGGTAAATATGCATTCATCATGGTTCCTATTTTGTACCTCCTTTTATTTTTTTTAATGTACAAAATTGTTGTTGTAGAATACACCAAAACACCTGAAAACCCTTTTCTAGAATATGCTGTTGATTTGAATAAAAAAAATAATCTTTGTACTTGATCTTTGTTTCATTTTTGTCCCCGGCTCCTCAAGAAAATCCCCATCTTGATACTGGTTTGTTGAACTTACATGTGTATGAATGATATGACAGTAAACCCCACAGGAGAAATGGAGCAAGACCTGCTGCCAAATGATAGCTCACAATCACACAATCGAAATCAAAATGACACAAATGATCGTCAAAGCACATTGAAGTTCCTATTTGCGATCTAGATCTGATCTGAATTCAACTGTACAACTCGTACATAGCAAATGTCATTTAATTAGGTACTAAGATGTCCGTCCATTAAGCATGGCTGGAAAAACGTGGAGAAACTTCAACCATTTGGCGATGGAAGCTGGTCAGCAGCTCCTATCCGGCCAAAAACTTTTCGACCAAGCGGCACGGGGTCGCGTCCGCGGCGACGCTTGCGGTGATCGGCATGTCTGCTCGCGACACTGTGTGGGCCGTGACTGATGGACAGGCTGACGAATGAATGGAGGCAGGCGGGGACCACGTCAAAGTTGGAAAGAGAATAAGAGACTGATTCAACATGGCAGTGAAGACATTGAAGCGACACCACTTGCAATGTACATATAAATATTGATGGTTTGTTTGGAGTCCCTTGAAAATGCAAGCTACAGAGCAACTGTCCACTTAAGTGGGATGTCTACTAAAGACTTGATATCATCTGCCCACACGTGATGCTGATGGATAGACTTGTCTAGACAACTTCGCAGGACTTGAGAGGGTGTCGGACTGGCTTCACACTGACAATACACCCCACCAACATGACACCCTACATCTCCCACTGGGCTGTAGGTGATGGAGATTGTGAGGACAGAATATGGCTGAAGTGACATTTTCAAAGAATAAGAAGGTAGATATGCCACTTCCACCCCAAAAAATGTTTTTTCTATATTTCCAGTTGCTCGGTTTTTGTTTTTGTTTTTACAAAAACCCCGACTCGGCAATTCATTGACCAGAGTCAATGTGTGTTCATCTAAAGTATTTTGTGTTAAATTAGTTTGACAGCAAGGATATCATGTATTTCACAATGCAACTCAAGGCAGTAACAAGCCCAGTTTTCTCGGCAACATTCAGGCAACGTGCATAGCACATCCTGTCAAAAGCTTGACCTTCAAAATAAAAGCATTCTTAGTACCATCGGGCTGGCCACGCTTTCATTGTCCCCATGCATGGTGGCTTATTTAGCAGTCACACTCATCAATCATAAACTACTTTTAATATGAAAACTAATTTAGCCACCATGGGGCCAAGCCAAGTGCAAAACCTATTTTACAGGCAGAAGTTTATTTGAAAAGACAAAAAAAAAAAAAAAAGTCAGTTTATGATTCCCCAACTTACCACAGTGGATTTAGTTGTTAATAAAAACTTGAATTATGTCTTGCCATCTCATGAACTTTTTGTTGGTACACCCTGAACTGCAGTTGCCAGCCAATCGCAGGGCACAATAGATGAACAACCATTCACACGCAATCACAATCACACCTGGGGATAATTTAGTGCGTTCAAATAACTTAGCATGCATGTTTTTGAAATGTGGGAGGAAACCAGAGTACCCGGAGAAAACCCTACAGTACTCAATAGCTCCTATGCTGGGGTGCTATGAAACAGATCACAAAACAGATATATATTCTTACTCAAAGAACAACTAATACTATTGCTCTACTGATGAGAATATTTCTGTTGAATCTTGAATCATTACTCTATATTTTATTTTTTTCCTCAATAAAATACACAATACAATTTAAAAAAAAACAAATTTTTTGGGGGGGGGGGGGACAGATGTTATTATCATTAATTTCAATGGGAAAAGTTGATTTGCAACACGTGCCTTGAGTTTTGAGTGTAGTCATGAAACAAATGAAACTCATATCTCAAGGCAGCACTACGTCTTCAAGACTCCTTCACCTTGACGGAAAAAGGCTGACTTTAGCTGACGTGCATGACCCCGTCACTCGTCCTCCTCCAGCACTCTGGCGTGAGTCGTGGACCCTTCCCGGCCGCGGGCCACGAGACGGATGGCGGCGGTTCTTGCCGGTCTGAACACTGAAGGGCCCCCGAGCACTTGTTACAATCTGTGGTCCCATGCGGTGCTAAATATAGACCATGGCGGAGAAAGACACAGAGAGATTCTTATGGTGTGTTCAGGGCCAAGATGGACCCCTTTGTCCGGGATTCATCTGCTCTTAACCACCTCAGTCTCTTTTCTTTGCACCTTTTACCTCTCCATTCAGCTTTTACGTAGGTTTTAAATTGGAACTCATGTTTATGTTTATATATTAGGGGTGTGCATCTCTCCAATTATGGTTTAATATCTTGATACATCGTATGTGATTCGACTCAAGGACATTTTAAAACGGAACGATTTGGTTGCACGCACACCTTTTAAATCAAAACCGGTTTTCCGACAGAAACCGCTTTTTTATTACTCCAGTATGTAGGCCTGCACCTAATTAAGTTTCCTGTGATTGTATATTAGGTTGTCTGTGTTTAGTTGTTCCCGTGTGACAAGTTGAGGTCCGTTAAGGTCAATGCTTGGGAAAAAAAAAAGACAAAATGTCACCACGTGACTCCCTGCCCCCGCAGCACCCCTCAAATCCTGAATCATTCTCCACTGACAGAATCTCAGACTCAGTCTCATCGTCACCCGCTGAGTGAGGCAGGAAATGATGAACCAGCAATACATACATGAGCAATTAAGTGGTAATGCCACTTCCTATATCAATTTTAAAAAGTAATCCAGATCAAAATCCCCTTCAACTCTTAAAGCCCCCTCAGAATCTTCCCAAACCCCCCCCAAACCCGAAGGATCTCCCAAAATAAGGCAATCTCCTGAAAACCTTCAAAATGCTGAAAAAAAAAAAAAAAAAAAATCCCCAAGAGCTCCGGAAGCCAGCCCAATTTTTCCAAAATCCCCCTAAAACATCACCCCCGCAAAATCCCCACTCTCCCGAAAATCTCCAAAAAGCCTGCAAAACCTAAAAACAAAAACATTCTCCCTGAATACACCAAAATGTAATCATATTTAATAAATGTACTTTTAGTGTCTGTCTGTCTGTCTATCCTCTATCCATCCATCCATCCATCCATCCATCCAACACTTACTCAAATAATTTCCTAATATAATAATTTCCTGGCCTCTGTTCCTTTATTAAACAGATGCTGACCCATCGGGAGCGCGCGCGGTCACAGATGCGCACGCGCCATGCTCGTTCGCACCGAGCCGCGCGCGCATGCCTACGAGACCCCCACCGCCCGACCCTCCTCAGCTGTCACTCAAGAGCCGACCACGGGTTCGGCTGCCGTACTTCCACGCGGAGGAATCTCCAGAAACAGAACCGAAGACCCCCACCTCTACCACCCCGCTTCTCAGCCCATCCCCTCCCCGGAAACCGAGCGCTGCTCTCCGGTGATCAACAGATCGGCGAGTCGGTGATCCGCGGAGGATGTGGAGCGGGGAAGACAATACAGGAGGAGCCATGTGAGCGAGCCTGATCGAAGCATATGACCGACTCGTGAGCGCCCATTTCGGCTGTAGTCGCAGCGAGAGGTGGGTCCTCCTTCGGAACAAAAATAAATACACGCAAGAAGGTTCGGTTGACAGCGTCAACATGACCCGAACATCATCACCATCATCCGGCAGCGCTGTGACGGAACGGGCCCGCTGGGATCGTGGCACCGCTTTTACGCAGCAGACCACATAGTGACCACATTGTGTCAAGGAAGGCTGACATGGACAAAAGAAGAGTGGCGGTGTGAGGAAAGAAGAAGAGGGGAGAAATGAAAGAATAACAATTAAAGACTAGCAGAGAAAGTCCGGCAGATCTTCAAGTTTGGACTGAGCCAAGTCCAAAAACCTCGTCGTCCTCCTCCTGGCTTCTTCTTGAATCCTAAAGCATCTTCACAGACTCGCACAGCGGTAAGCAAACATTTGCTATTCATTTTGGAAGAAAATTATTCTTGCGCTATCATATTACAATCTCCATTTTTTGTTCAGAACGTGTGATAGCCCCCTCACCCTGCCCCCAAGCCCACTTTGGGGTGGACGTGCACGCGCCTTTTGACAGCAGGGCGAGCACACAAATGATTGCATATGTGTATGGCAGATTTTTATTTCAATGGAATTTCTACGGGGAATTGTTTCACGTGACATTTACACACAAATAATGAATGCCAGTGACTTCTTCTTCTGGGCGCGCGCGTCTTAATTGGGGCTCGTGCACACGCAACGCCAGGCAGTTGTTCAGCCAAACGTCATTTTACCACCTTTAAATTTAAAAACATGCACCTGAAGGTTGCATGTACAATTAGGCTATATAATGTAGAAAAAATGTACTTTTGAAATGCTCAGTTTAGAGAGGTATAGAGCACAGCAAATAATTTTGTGAATCAATAATTCAGAATAGAAACTTTTCTTAGTCTGATGCAGTGTGTAAACCTGCATGGAAACTCGTGGTGGTTTTCAAAGTATCAGGACTCCAGTGGCACAGCAGCCCCAATAAAAATGAGGAAAATGGATTTTGCTGATGTTTGGGTAAATATGAAAAACTAATATTTCGAAATGCATTTTGTTATCGTTTATTTGCAGGGATTGCATTGACTATTTACAATACATCAATGGTTTTTAAACTATATGAGAATTTTAGTTCAGGCAGGCGCAGCAGCTTGAGAGCAATAAAGAATACAAATATTTGTAAGTGGAAATATATATTGGGAATGTGTTTGTTTAATGCTGCCAGTGTTAACACCAGCACAATTTAAAACATTCTTTAAGATTAATATATCTGATATTGCCACTCAAAACTAAGTATGATTGATTTTTTTTCTTTTCTTTTTTTTTTTTAATGTTTTGGTTCTCATGTTAGCTGTGTCTAATGTTGTGTCCGAGCTTCATTCACTAAGCTGCATCACCTCATCCCTTTATGAAGCCCATATCGCCCCATCCCCCTGCTGCCTTCTTCACCCCACCATCATTCAGGGCAGTTAACCGGGGGAGCGACCTGCACCTGGCAGTGCTCAGCGTGATGACACGCTGGATGCTTTTGAATTATCATCCGTGGGCTCGAATAGGAGGACTTTCCTCCTCAATGCTGCACAAAATGAGCGTTAGCTATTACATTTGTTGCAGAAATGCAATGGGACCTTTACGCTGCACACATATGGATGTGATGCGTTTACATTCAGCATGGAGAGCATACGTGCCTCCGCTCATCATTACAGCATGGAGTGCACATACTGTACCTACTTCCGCCCATTCCTGGCATGAAGCACATGGATACCTCTGCTCATTATATGGCATGGAATGCCTACATACCTCCACTCATCATTATGAATAGGAGTGCATACATTATCATAGGGAAAGTTATACATTACATACATACAGTACCTTCACACATTGTCAAAATATGGAATATATGCATAATTCCACTTATCATAGAGTAAAGAGTGCATACATATCTCCATTCATCACACAGTATGGTATGCATATAATGCATAGCTCCATGGAGTGCATACATAAGATAATGCATGGTCCAAATACATTCTTCGAATCAAAAGACAAACATACCTTCACACATCATAACAACATGGAGTGCATACATAATTCCACTCATCCTAAGTCATGGAGCACATACAGTATATACTGCACTTCCACTTGTCATTACAACGTGGTGTGCATACATACATACATCCACGAATTGTACAGTATAGAGAGTGTATATACACCACTCATCACGGCAGTGAAGTGAACATAGGCCTACATAACTCCTCACATTATAAGGCATGGAGTGCATTCATACCTCCACTCATTATGAGTGCATGTAGTAGAGACAGTACATACTTTCACTCATACTGTACACTGTACGGTATGGTGCGCATACGTAAGATATCTCCACTATTATTATGACATGGAGCGCAAATACCTCCACTTATATAGCTTGGAGTCCATACAGGTATGTACATACTCCTACTCATCAGATGACATAGAACACATATACATTGTGCATGTATAGCTCCACTCATCATTCTGTAAGCCATGGAGCACATACATACGCCACTTCCACTCATCATTACAACCTGATTGTACAGTAGGGAGCACATACATACAAAACTATGGGCCTAATTCTCCCCCGACATACAGATGCAATGTATTTATCCCGCAGTAGGGAGCTCATACTCACCTCCACTCATGATTACTTCATAGAGGACATACATACCTATGCTCAACTTCCTCGGTCTTCCAACACATTTATCGTATTAACCATTCCTGCAAAGTGCTCCATTTGCATTGGCTGATGACCTGCCCACCTTGTTACAACTTCTGCACCAGCAATTGTGAGGAGGAGGAGGAAGGGAAAGAGGAAATGCGGGTGAGGGGAGGATTGGACACCTGCGCTGAAGAGCGATGAGGGGAAGATTATGTGTGGCAGTACCACGGCTGAAGCCAAAGTGCGCCTGTTCAAACTTTCTCCTCAGTTACAGCCTTGGTGTGGGTGCGTGATTGTGTGTTTGGGATGCACACTAATACAACCAAGATTGACATCTGGAAATCATAAAATTGTGGACTCTGCAATTAATTGGAGCAGGGCATCTATTAGAGTAAATGCTATTAGAGGAAATATGGTCTGTGAAAAAAAAAACAAAAAAAACCCACCATCCATCATGACTTGAAGTTACTTACAGGTCTTTATGGAGGTCTTAAGTTGTGGCTATTTATGAGAATCAATACCACGTTTATTTCTCTGATGGTTAAAAGCCTGAATGATACTCTTGGGGGACGGTGCGCAATTAATGACACTCTGTCAAGCTGAAGGCCCATTAGACTTAGGTGTAACCTTAGTGCATAACGCATGGCGACTAAATCTTGTATGGAGCGAAGTCGGGGACCATCTTCATTAATGCTACTTCTGCTTTTCTAATTTGTTCGTTAAAAATGTCCCCGCATTATTCCAAGCATCAAATTTACAGTGTAATTGGTTATATTAAAAAAAAAAAGTTAATCACATGCAATTAATCAGGCTTTTGCAGTGATGGTAGCTGCCCAGCGCAACGCCTGCGGGAGGCTTTTTAAAGTCAAAGACACGTTTCAAAGACGTCTATTCGCAATCGTTCAGGGCAGTGAATGCACTTCCTGTTTCTTGGCAGATGCGAATGTGTCGCAAGCAGCCAGCGGAGGGTCAAAACACACCAATCACAGCACTTCGTGTGGTAGTGGCAGGTGTTCCTTCTGAAGATGATAATGATATACCTCATGTATAGATGTCTAACGAAAAAGATGTATGTTCAAAGTTTTTTCTATTTTATTTTAATCCCCTAGTTCAGCGGTGGCCAAGTTCGGTCCTCGAGAGCCGCGATCCAGCCTGTCTCCCTCCTTCAGCACAGCTGAATCTAATGATCAGCTCATCAGCAAGCTTTGCAGAAGCCTGATAACGATCCTGATCATGAATCAGGTGTGTTAGTGGCAAGAAACATGGAAAACAGGCTGGATAGCGGCTCTTGAGGACCGAACCTGGCCACCCCTGCCCTAGTTATAGCATTTATAACAATATTTAAAAGGTCACACCTTTGAATGCAGTCACATTTAAACGCAAAGGCTATTGAGAGAGTGCAAGCACAAAACTGTTCAGTAAACAAATCCTGTTTCGTCCAAACTTATCTCACACTTTCTGTAGGAGTAAAAAGCTGGATTACATTGGATGTCGTTCAATAATATTTCATAAAAGCTAAGATGTGCCTAAAGACTTCCTATTTCGTTCTTGTTTCAAATGTACACAATCAAAATTAAATAAGTGTGCTGTCTTCTAGTGGTTGACAGTGAAATTACATGCAATATGAATGACCTTAAAATGGTTATTAACTGCTTAAAAAAAAATAAAAAATAAATAAAAGCACAAAATAGCATGACCGTGAACATGGAAGTGGCTGTGGAGGGGGTTTACTGTATCTCCAAATTTTGTTGATTTAAAAACAAAATTTGATAATGCACACAAAATTTAGTGGTACGTTTTTTTTTTCACCTATTGAAATACTTTTCTGTATTTTATTTCTAGCACGTACATTTTTTTCATTTTTGATCTTAAAAATTAGTTACCTTGATTTTGAATTTGGAAAACTTTGAGGTTAACGTTAGCTAAGTTACGGCTAAAACAGAAGGTACAATAACAGTGTCGGTAAGTTAGCGCAAACTGTCAATATTTAACAATGCCAACATCCCTAAAGGAGCAGTTGGCGAGGCGCCGGCGTTGCTCCTGCTGCTGTATACGCGTTTCCCGTATATATTTAAACAGGGTGTCAAGCAATGTGCAATATCAAGGTATTATGTTTATATCTGCTTTGGCAGACGTGCGCACGCAGCCAGCGTTAATCCTCCGAGCGCGACTTGCTGAGGGGAAACGGCGTCTCGATTCCTGCCAACGAGTCTGGATTCCCTCCGACTGCGCGTCGCTCTGCCTTTTTGGGTTTGCCAGTTGCTGCGCGCCACATTAGAGCGTCAGCCGAGGGGACGGCGCTCGACGCTTCTGGCCGGTTAACCACCTCAACAGCCGTGAAGAGGTCACGCTGTAAACAGGCGCCCACTTTCGGGGCCTAAAGTGATTGTTTGGAATCATACGATGTGGCCATCCAAGGGTCGCCACGTCGAGTCACTTGTCTTTATTCTGTTATGTTTTCATCCACAGAGGTAAATAAAATGTAATGATCCTAGTAAAGATGCTACATCTAAAAAGTAAACATGAAAAATTTATTTAAGTGCAGTTCAAGAAGGGAGGTTTGTGGTGGGGACTATTTCTGGTATAAACAAATAATCTGGCACGCGAGTTTCATCTAGAGGATGAAATGTGCTAAATTAGCAGCCTAACGTTGTTATGAAAGTAAAACTACTGGGGGCTGTCCTGACATCACTTTCAAGTAGGTGGCAGTTCTGTTCTTATAAAGTTGATCATTATGAAGTCCTCCGTTTGATCGTCTGTGACTAAAGATGACTCGAGAGGGAAATGAGGCCACCGCGGGTGGCCATAACCCCTTGCAAGCGGGTGTGTTTTCAGCCATGACGTACACTAGGGTTGTTCTCTCGGATTATATGGCGACTTTTAAACAGGCACAGCATGGGCAGCAGAATTGTTGGTTTGGTGGATGTTAGAGGTGGGCGGATCGATCCGAATATCGATATTATCGATACCAAGTCAGGATCGATATCGGACCTTCCTCACTGTTTTTCTGGTGTGAGGTACCAATTGGGAATATAAGGTTGAAGCTAAAATGAAAGCTTTCAGGGTCAGCCGTAATTGGAAAGCCCATGACCTCTCGCAGCCTGAGCGGAAATCTGACTTGCTAACCCGTTTCACGCTGACGTTAAAATGTGGCGTGCGTGCCGATGAGGCGGCGTGTCACCTAGGCTTCGCTCATGAAGACCAAATGAAAGCAGTTGCGCGGCAGGCACCTTCCCACCGGGAATGTCACTGTAACGTTAACGCGGGATGGACTCAGACGTACAGTACAGACGCAGCACACGCACACGCCCGTGCCGGATGCAGTCAAGCCCGTGTTTACGCTCCAGTCATTGTCGAACACGCATATTCAAAGCGATATATCCAACTCGTGAGTCGGCGCGCGCTGACACATTTACATACTGGCTCGGGCCATCGCCGTGATACGGGGTGACAGGTCTTATGCCACTTCCCCTTGGGGGGTTCGAGGGGGGTGGGACCACAACGTGACAGGCGAGCATGAGTGAGGTCTTTCATTCAGGGCCGAGCAGAGACGACAATGAACTTTATTTGCTCCGCAGTCAGCAGACCGCCGTTAATATATGTCGTGACTGCGCAAGATCGGAAGACTTGACTTATGACTTGCTTATCCCAAGTAATGACTTGGCTTGCTTGATTTTTGCCACAGCAACATGGGACTAGGGTTGGGCGATGAATCGAGATTTAATTGTGATTTCGAGCTTATCTTGTCACAAACAGTAAAGCATTATAATCAAAGAAAAATGACTCATGTGCCAAACCGTTCTGTGGGCTTTTGGAAATTCCTATGTTGTGAAAGTACCCTGAATGCACCTTGTTGCTCATGGGTAGAAAACGTGCTAATGCTAGCAGTCAATGCAAAATCCCATTGACAGGCTAATTGAATATTAGCATAGAATTTCTGGAGTGATATTCCTTCAAATATCAAATATTCACACACAAATACTGTAGTAAGACATGCAGACAGGTAAAATGGAAATACTCAAAGACACATATTCTCTCTAATCTGTGTAAAAATGAATTATATTAATAAAGTTCAATCACAACTTTCTTCTTCTACTCTTTTTATCTGGAATGTGAGCGTGTATCTCCATGCATATATGGCACCACACCTAAGAGGCCAAGACACATATTTATTTATTTTTTTTAATTGATATTATTTTAATCTCTTATTAATTTACTTTGATACTAATTTATTTTGTAGTTGTTCTTTCAAATTACATTTAAAATTTCACTTTGGTAGTAAAATAAATGTGAAGTTCTGAAATCAATGAGGGCGTCACGGTGATCGAGTGGTTAGCACGTCCGCCTCCCAGTTCTGAGGACTCGGGTTCGAGTCCAGGCTCCGGCCTTTGCATGTTCTCCCCGTGCCCGCGTGGGTCTTCTCCGGGTACTCCGGGCTCCTCCCACATTCCAAAGACATGCATGGCAGGTTAATTGGGCGCTCCGAATTGTCCCTAGGTGTGCGTGTGAGTGTGGATGGTTGTTCGTCTCTGTGTGCACTGCGATTGGCTGGCAACCAGTCCATGGTGTACCCCGCCTACTGCCCAAAGCCGGCTGGGATAGGCACCAGCACCCCCCGCGACCCTTGTGAGGAATGAGCTGTCAAGAAAACGGATGGATGGATGAAATCAACGAAAAATTGTGTTTTCAACATCAATCAAAAATATTCATAATTATTATTTTTTATTTTTTGTATTTATTATTTTTTCCAAAATCAGCGAGCAATCATTTGGACTTGAATGAAAACTGAAGATGACACTTGAGACTTGACTTGTACATATCCTTGCCTTCTTAAAATAATCGCCTAAGTCATTTTTTCTGACTTTTCAGGAAACGCAAAAAAAAAAGAATCATTTTAATTATGAGGAGATGATTTAGGCAAAGAAAAAAAAAATCGCGGGGGGTGCTGGAGCCTATCTCAGCTGGCTTTGGGCATATATATATATATATATATATATATATATATATATATATATATATATATATATATATATGTATATATATATATATATATATATATATATATATATATATATATATATATATATATATATATATATATAATTATTTTTATTTTTTTTTCAAATAATGACTTCAGTAATTATTTTAAGAGGGTGATAATATGTAACTTACTTCTGGTTGAAAATATTAACATTGTTGGTAAACAGTCAATCGACAGCACAGAGGCACTATCGTTAAGAAGTCCACAAATCTGATGGATGTTTCTCTCATAGCGTAGGTGGAATAATTTTGTTTAAAAATTAAACAAAATTTAATATCAAAGTATAACACTGTATAACACATTCTACAACACTCGTTAAAGACGCTCGTAACATTTTTACACCTGCTTTAATGTCCCCATAATACAATTTATGGCAGTTTTAATGCTCTCAGGGGGTCAAATTGTCAGCGCAATGACTCAGTGCAAACGTTTTTACATTACAAAATAGCAACAACATGCTGCTGCGACCAGGTGCTGCTAGCAGGATGCATTCTGGGGGGCGGGTCTGAAAATCAGATGCCAAGTGCTTCCACCCGATTGGTCCACATGTGGAGGATGGGCGGGAGTTATCTTTGCCGTCCTCCTCGCTCACCGTCATCTTGCTGGCGGAACCGAGCAGTCGCATTCAAAGGCCGCGGGGCCGACACCTTGTCACCGCCTTGCCGGCGCGTCACCTCAACACAGGAGTTGTGGGTGTGCACTCACGTGGGTGCACGCAGTCACACCAAAGTAGCCACACACCGAGTGCACAAACGCACGGAATGTGGACTTTCCATGCGGACAGAGAACAATTTTGGGCTGTTTTTGCAGCTCGTGCAGTGGTGAGTCACTGCTAGCGAATGCACACATTACTCCCATTTCATCAGCTCCGTGTCAGACCCATAACGCAAAACCCCCACCCCCAAACGCCTCTCTCTGCTTCTCCTCACTCCGAAAGGTCACAACCTCTATTTCTGGGTCACGCGCCATTTATTCAGCCCAACGTAAACACTGGACTGTTTACGGCGTCAGGGCTTCCTAATTGGCTGGATGTGCGACACACGTGCGGCGTCACTGTAAATGCCGGCAGCTCTTTACATGTCTGGCTAATTCTGCTCAATGGAGCGTCTACAAGGGGGGTTGCACCCATAAAAATAGCAAGGACGCATGCATAAGCACACACACGAACACGCACACAAGTGTGCACTGGGGTTATTTTTGTCCCCTCTTCCATATACAGCATGCGCTAACTCTGACGTATGTTTACGCGTCTTTGTTGGAAATCTCCCTTCAACGTCGTGAAAAGGGCAAGTGCATGCAAACATGTTTCGCTTTAAATAATTATATGCTGGATGTTCAAGTTGAGTCAACAGTTTTACATTCTTTACTTTTTGTTCTTGACAAACGTTTTGCTCTCATATTGCAAATTTTTTGCTAAAAATATAATTCCCCCCCTTCATATGAATGATGTCATATTGTGGGCCCTATTTTCCTATTTGCATTTGATGTAAAAAATAAAAAATAAATAAAAAAATTAAAAATAAAAAGGGCAAATTTTCATGAAGGCTGGACTGACCATCTGGCATACAGGACAGACGCCCGGTGGGCCGGCCTCTTTTGGGGCAGAAGCAGTGCTTTTAAATGATTATTTTTATTTTCCTCCATTTTACCACAAGAGACTGGCCCACAATTAAGACCCACCAGTCAGTTAATCCATTTCGAATATAGATAGCAAAGTGAAACATCATCAATAAACATCAGTGGCAGAACTACATGTGTTAGGCCGGGTCAGTGGGCCCAAGACAAAATGCCAAGGTCAATTTATTTTTGTGTGTGCGAGTCCAGCCCTCGTAGTCTATCATGTTTGGGTGTTTCAACAAACGTGGCTGCGCCGCCCCCTGGTGCATTTTGCAGTTCAGTCACAAAAATTAGACTAGATTTTATACTTGCAAAAAGCACTGTTGGCGCAGGTGGTGTGAATGCGATTTTGATGGATTTGATCAAGGCACAGGCTGACAGTTTCAGTGCTCAGTGGAAGTGTTTTTGTATGTATTCATATTTCATTCATAAATATGACAACCACGTGAGACAATCCCTCTGAATCAGTGAAGAAATCAATTAATTTCACAAATGATCATTATCTTAAAAATATTTTAACCCGTAGGCAGTATTGTGACCCGTTTTGGGCTTTTCTTGGTTCTGACCAAGTCATTTCAAAATAAGATATGGCGTACGGGTTAATAGCTTGACTGCGCTTCACAACTGGGGGGGAGGGGGTGTCACACACAGACCTACGACGATTGGCGGTGAAAGACGGTCTCCAATTGCCCAACCACGTCAATTTCTTCTGTGCGCTTCCACAACCCTGATTTGAATGGGAATGAGGCGAGCCGCTTCGACTGGCCTTAGTTGGCTGTGTTCTAACCAAGGTTATTTTAGTTAAATAAAACTAACCAAAAAACTAAAACTAAAATTCAAAAGACAATTTCATTCACGAAATAAAATAAAAACGAAAATGATTTTAAAAAAATGAAAACTAACTGAAACTAACTATAATTTTAGCAAAAATGTCCTTCGTTTCAGTATTTGGTAATTCATTTAATGCATGAGCCTTTGGGGATGATTTTAAATGTGATTTTAAGTACGGTAGATTTATTTTGATGTTAACCAAAATAAGGACGTTTGAAAGTATGTCACACGAAAGTGACGTCATTTAGCAGCAGCCAATAGAAAAGCACCCCATGGTGTTTTTTAAATATTGCGCACAAGTAATTCACATTAATACAAACAACTAAAACTAATACCGACACTAACTAAATCTTACTAGAACGAAGCATTTATTAAATAACTAAAACTAATAAAAACTAAGAGAACCGCCCTGAAAATGAAATCAAAACTAACTAAAATGAAAAATTCCCCAACTATAATAACCGTGGTTCTAACCCACAACGGCGCAAAACACCCCATTCATCCATGCGCACTGTTAGCCTGCGCTTTGACGCTATAGACTTACGAAAATAGAAAAATGTCAGCTATATTAGCTGGGCAAAATAATGGCTGATTTGTGTTTGTTTGTTTGTCGATTTTTGCAGATTAAAAAAAAAAACTTCTTTCCACATTAACACATTACAATATAAGTCAAAGATAGTGACGGTCAAAAATCAAAACATACAAGCAGACATTCTTCCCCCCTGATTTTTCTCTTTGTTGTAAAGTCAAATACATACTATGAATGAAAAGAAGTGATAATAATCAATTTTGGCCTCTGAAACAAACTGTATAGAAAAGAGCAGACCCTCACTTGATGATTAACTAGCAGCCAATCGGGTCCGTAAGCCAAAGCGCAAAAACTCGAAACGCTGCTTTGACAAGTGGCCTGTTGCTTCATTTGTCTTTGGACTGTTGCATCATCGGCATGCGCCTCGTCTCCCAGGACAACCCTCCTCCCCTTCCTCTTCTTCTTCGCCTCTCTTTTGTCCCGCAGTCATAGCTAAACAAAGTAACGTTCATACATGAACGCTCTTCCGTGGCCACGGAGCATCAAGACGATGCAAGCCGCGGCCCACCCTAGTGCGATGGCTCGGACAAAAGGGCCGCCGGGGGGCGCGCGCGCAGATGCTCTCGTGCGAGCCGGCGGGCGAACAATAATAATAATAATAATATGAGACTTTATGCGCAAAGCAAAACAAAGCTAAAAAAACAAAAAAAAAACCCAGAAAGGAGCAAAGGATGAACTTGACATATGCGTGCTTAAGGCCTCACTTGAAATAGCTTCTTTATGCATATTGTTGTGTTGGGCCTGGTGGTGCATGCGTGATGCAAATGATACGCTTTTCTATTTCTATGTCTCAACGGTATCATTACGTATCTCCAGTTCTTGGCAACCTGTTTGTCCCTCGCTTCACGCACACAGACAAATCCACTGGTCCATGTTTATCTATAAGACACTTAGTGGGAAGACCCCACCTTATATTTATTTGGTCTTTGCTCACCATGCATACCACCACCCGCACTCTCCATTCCATTTTTATTAACCTCCACGTTCGCAAGGTTTGGTCGATCTTCTTTTGAATTTTTGGATGTTCTAAATTATATTTTTTTTATTTATTTACTTTTTTAAATCCCTTTAATATATACAGTATATTTTAATTTCTTTAGCTCGTACCCCCTCCTATGAAGATGTTTTAGGCTGTCTTAGTGCAACCCTGAGATAACAGCTGACTAACATAAGCAGGCTGTGGTGTCTGGAGAGTGTGCCGGGGCGCATTTCATGAAGCACTTGCTGTAAACACGCTTTAAGGATTTTTTCCTCAGGCCGGAATGGATTTATCCAGAGTTTAAAGAGCCTTGTTCCTCCAGGCGACATTCATTCATATACTGAAAAATAAATAAAAGTTTGTCCTTAAAAACCTCTGTGATGATCTTAGTCACACATGTTGTGGTGTTTGCATTACATTTGGGAGGATTTACTGGCAAACACAAGAAATTGACTAGGGAGCACAGATTTCCGGGGGTCCCCAAACGTCTCAAAAACTGATTGGTAAAGTTTTGTTCGGTTTGAAGCTTCTATTGTTTTATACTTTATTCACATGCACAGGGGGGGGGTATTCAAAAAGAGACTTCAAGCTGTTTACTCTCTGTTGAAGATTACTGTCAAACTAATCATAAAACAAACAAATTACACTTTGTGTATTTAAACAACCACATATCTTAACCTTTCAGTCTGCTAGCTTAATGCATTGCTAATGCTAAATAACATCCATGTTGTGGTACTTTAAAGCTCCTGCTAGTGCAGTACATGGATGTGCAGGGTCCGTTTACTGGGTTCGCGTTGGGCCCTCAAATCATACCCTGTATCTGAGTAAAAATCATATTTTCTTTCACACAACAAATGTGTCATCTGAGTGGGATGATTAAAGTTGCACGGGAACCGTAGGCTGTGACATATTGGCACCTTTGGCGGCCTTCCTTTCGGCACCCTTCTTCTCCTGTGTGCGTTGTGCTCTCTCAAATTCGATCGTTCGCTTCCGTTTCCATTCGCTTGCCATCTGCTGAGCTTGGCGGCGACGTAGAATCAATTGTTAATGTTGGCACCGGCTTTGCTTCTCCGTTTTAATCTTTTCCCGCTCGCTGGCTGCTTGCCTTTTGATCTCTTAGGAATCCAAAAAGAAAGCGTTCAGCGGTGATGCAGGTCTCTGTGAAGTAATTCATGGAAGACGGCGGGCCCACCCGAACACTGACTATACTGTATCTTTTTGCCGGCGTGGCCATGTGGCAGGAGGGATAAATTGGTGGCTAATGCTAATAAATGAGTAGTCACCATTTTCATTGGGAAGGGCCTGAAAGTGAAGCCAATAAATGGAACGTAACCATCACTCACGTGGCTTTTTACTACGACATGTCTGAGAAGTCTCAACCCCGGTGAAAGGAAAAAAATCATTTGGAGCAACAATTTATGTTCATGTGTGGATGTAAAGAAAACTCATGTGCTTGTTCTTCTGTGTAAGAAACATATTCATATATGAGTCTAGGGTATACAAACAGTGTGTGCATATGTATGGTACTTTTTCAATTGCCAATGTGGCTAATAACTTATACAGCTCAATTAAATTAAAAAAAATTAAAAAAAAATCTTTACGAGAGGGGAAGTAAAAATAAACCAATTAAATAATGTGGTTGTATAAATGTGCACACCCTCTTAAAACTGGTATGTGGCTGTGTTCAGAATTAACCAATTGCACACACCTACCACCATTTCAAGTTTATCCAATTTACACCAAATACCTTTATGATGTTCTTGTAGGCTTTTGAGACATTTTCTTTGCCCTCTGACAGAAGTCTGCAGGTTTTGTGTTTTACCCTGACTGCTGTTTTGAACTGATCATAATTCTTTCCACCTTGTTGTCACGCCGCCACCAGAGTGGCGGGTCATGCTTTTATTTGTCACAGTCAGGTTCCTGTTTTATTTTGAAATTACTAACTCTCATCTCACCCCAGGTCACTTACCCTTCCTGCAGCTCACTGATTACCGGTCCACGCCCATGATCACCACCACCTGTTCCCAATCAACCCGGACATAAAAGCCACCTGATTCCTCCCCTCAGTGCCGAAGTGTCACATCTCAGTGCATGGAAGCGTCCACACAGTCCTTGATCCACAGTCCTTGTTCTATGTCTTGCCTTGCCTTGTCTTGCGCCCTTAGTTTGCCCCTTGTTTTCCTCCCTAGCGGAGCGCCTTTAGTTGTCCCTGTTTTTGAGTGCCCTTGTTTTATCTCCAGTTTGGAGCTCTTTTTGTTCTGCCTTTTTTCCCTCCTCGAGAGGTGTTTTTTGGTTCAATTGATTAAAGCTGCAGCCTTGTTGGCCAACTGTCACTCTGCGTCTGAGTCCTACCTCCTCGCTCCGTGTCAGTACACTTCGGCCAGCATGGACACAGCGGAGAAGTTGGAGATCTGGCTGCAGACCCAAGAGACTCGCATGTCGCACCAGGAGAAGGTCCAGCAAGCCATGGCCACCCGGATGGGGGAACTTGCTGGACAAGTGCAGGAGCTGGTGAGCCACCTGCCACACTCCACGCCGACCGTCACGAAACCAGAAAACGCAGAACCACCGATCCCGACTCCAGCCTTGACCGGGGCTGGATTGAGACTGGCTCCCCCGGGAGACCAAGCACAATGTCAGGCATTCCTGACCGAATGCGACTTACACTTTGAACTCTCACCACAGGCTTTTCCCACAGACCGTTCCCGCGTGGCCTTCATGATTTCCCACCTGACAGGACGAGCCAGAGACTGGGCCACCGCGGAATGGGCACGGCACTCCCCGACTTGCTCAACTACAGCCGGGTTTAGCAGGGCACTTCGTCTTGTTTTCGATCCCACCAACATGGATCGGGAAAAGACTCGAGAGCTAAACAACCTCAGACAAGGCCGAGAATCGGTTAATGACTATGCGATCCGATTCAGAACTCTAGCGGCCAAGAGTGGCTGGAATGAGACAGCCCTCTTTGATCATTTTTTGAAGGGGCTCTCCGCCGCTATGCAAGAACTCCTACTACCCGTGGACTTACCTAGCGACTTGGACTCGTTGATCTCGCTGGCCATCCGCACCGATCACCGGAGGCGAGATCTCATGTATACCAGCGGACACCATCGAAGGACCGGCTCCGGATTCTTTCGGCACCCCACAGCAAGGGAATCACCACAAGGGGCACTTCCCCAGTCATCCACCGCGGGGCCCAGCGAGAGTGGCGAGGAGCCAATGCAGCTTGACCGCGCCCGACTGACTCACCAGGAACGCCAGCGACGTCGTCAAGAGGGGCGATGCTACTATTGTGGAGAAAAAGGACATTTGGTGGTAGCTTGTCCTACCAAGCGAGGCCCTCCGGTGGGTTCTGAGACTCGGAAACAGGTCAAGAACCGAAAACTCACGCACATCACGATTTCCTGCAATGACATTTCCACAGACTTGCTAGCTCTCATTGACTCTGGAGCAGACGAGAGCCTCATGGATTGGGGTCTGGTGGAAAAATTGCAGGCAGGCACGGAGCCACTTTCCACCCATATGAGGGCCAGGGCGCTCAATGGGAAAGACTTATTTCTCATCACGCATGTCACAGAGCCACTCGAGATTCACATTGGGCAGCACAGAGAACTCCTTCGTTTTCATGTCTTCCGCTCCCCATCACACACACTGGTCCTGGGACACCCCTGGTTGCAGTTGCACAACCCCCGCATCGACTGGCGATCGGGGCAAGTCCTGGACTGGGGAAAGGACTGTGAACACCATGGGTTGGAGCGGCCAGCGGCAGAGGCACCTCCCGCTGCCGTCCGACAGGTGACTCTTGTGAATGACCAGGAATACCCGGACCTGAACACCGTTCCCACCTGCTATCATCCTCTCAGGGAGGTGTTCAGCAAAACCAAGGCCATGTCACTTCCTCCACATCGATCCTATGACTGTGCAATTGAGCTGATTCCTGGGTCTTCCATTCCCAAAGGAGATTGTACTCGGTTTCGGGCCCCGAACGCAAGGCCTTGAACGAGTACATCGACACGTCTTTGAAAGCAGGACTTATCCGGCCATCGTCATCGCCAGCTGGAGCTGGGTTTTTCTTTGTGGGCAAGAAGGATGGCTCATTACGCCCTTGTATTGACTACAGCCCCCTGAATGAAATCACAGTCAAGAACCGTTATCCTCTGCCTCTGATGTCCTCAGTGTTTGACCAGCTCCAGCAAGCCAAGGTGTTCACCAAATTAGATCTTCGCAACGCCTATCATCTCGTCCGTATTCGTGCAGGGGATGAGTGGAAATCCGGTTTCAATACTCCCCGAGGCCACTACGAATACTTAGTCATGCCTTTTGGACTCACTAATGCGCCAGCGGTTTTCCAGGCCATGATTAACGACGTGCTCAAGGACTTCATCGACCAGTTCGTATATGTTTATTTGGACGACATATTGATCTACTCACCGGACTTGAAGACCCACCAGCACCACGTTACCCAAGTCCTGAAACGCCTGCTTGACCATCAACTCTATGTAAAGGCTGAGAAGAGCTTTTTCCACACCGACACCATCTCATTTCTGGGATTCGTTGTATCCCCGGGCAAGGTCGAGATGGAGTCGGAGAAGGTCAGCGCAGTCAGGGACTGGCCCACACCTGTATCCAGGAAAAAGGTGCAACAATTCCTGGGATTCGCCAACTTTTACAGACGCTTCATCCGCAACTTCAGCTCCATCGCAGCTCCACTCCATGCCTTGACCTCTCCACAGCAACGCTTCACCTGGACCCCGGAAGCCAACACCGCTTTCAATGAGCTCAAGAGACGATTCACAGAGGCCCCGATACTCAGAGTCCCTGATCCTACCCGCCAGTTCGTGGTCGAGGTGGATGCCTCCAATCTGGGTATCGGGGCCGTCCTATCCCAAAGGAACCAAGAGTATGGAAAAGTGCACCCCTGCGCCTTCTTGTCTCGGAAACTCTCAAAGGCCGAGCGCAACTACAGCGTTGGAGACCGAGAATTGCTGGCTGTAAAGGTCGCCCTAGAAGAGTGGAGGCACTGGCTGGAGGGCGCGGAACACCCTTTCATTATATGGACAGATCACCGCAACCTGGAGTACCTGCGCCAAGCAAAAAGACGAAACCCCCGACAGGCCAGGTGGTCCTTGTTTTTTAACAGATTTTCTTTTTCTCTGACCTACAGACCCGGAAGCAAGAATGTCAAAGCGGACGCTCTCTCACGTATTCATGACCCGGAAACCACAGCCATCGAACCAGAACCCATCCTGCCTAAAGACTGCATAATAGGAACCATGTCCTGGCAAATAGAAGAGGAGGTCAAGGAGGCACTCCAGGACACAGTCACGCCGAAGGAGTGTCCACCACGGCGGCTTTTCGTCCCAGAGACCCTAAGAGCACAGGTGATCAACTGGGCACACACCTCACGGCTGTCTTGTCATCCAGGTACTCGCAGGACCCTGTTCGCTGTCGCTCGAAGAGTCTGGTGGCCGTCTATGGAGTCCTCGGTACAGGAATATGTAAAGGACTGCCCAGTCTGTGCTCGGAATAAGTCGTCGAATCAACCCCGGATGGGTCTCCTTCAGCCTCTGCCGATCCCCTCAAGACCCTGGGCTGAAATCTCGATGGATTTTGTCACTGGACTCCCCACATCAAATGGTAAAACCACAATACTTACAGTTGTTGATCGCTTCTCAAAGATGGTCCGATTCATCCCATTACCCAAACTACCCTCCGCCAAGAAAACAGCAGATACCATGATTGACCAGGTATTCCGAACCCATGGATTCCCGCGGCACATTGTGTCCGACCGCGGGCCCCAGTTCGTCTCTCGTTTCTGGAAAGAGTTTTGCAGAGCCATAGGGGCCAAGGCGAACTTGACCTCAGGCTACCACCCAGAAGCCAATGGACAAGCCGAGAGACTCAACCAGCAGCTGGAGACCGGGCTGCGATGCTTGGTCTCCCAAAATCCATCCTCATGGAGTAAAAACTTGGTCTGGGTTGAATTAGCACATAACTCTTTACCTACCTCTGCCACAGGAATTACGCCTTTTAAGTGCGTGCACGGATACGATCCGCCGTACTTCGCGGACCTGGAGGAGGAAGCCTCAGTCCCCTCGGTCCTCGCCACAATCCGCCGATGTCGCCGTATCTGGTCAGCAGCTCGACTGGCACTTCAACGTCAAGGCGACAGGGTAAAAAGAGCTGCTGACCGGAGGAGGAGGGCCGCACCACAGTACCAGCCAGGGCAGAAGGTATGGCTTGCGACAAAGAATCTTCACCTCAAGGTTCCCTGTCCAAAGTTGTTCCCCGAGATTCGTGGGGCCATTCCCGATTGCGAAGACTATAGGACCTGCCGCCGTGCGCCTTCGCCTACCTCGATCCCTCCGCACCCACCCCACCTTCCACGTGAGCCAGGTCAAGCCTGTCCAGGACAGTTCCCTGGTCCCGCCCGAGCCCGCGCCGCCCCCTCCGGAGATGGTGGAGGGGGGCCCGGTCTATAAAGTGAGAAAGTTATTGGACGTCAGAAAGCGGGGCCGGGGACACCAGTACCTAGTTGACTGGGAGGGTTACGGGCCTGAAGAACGGCAATGGGTGCCCGCCCGATTCATTGTAGACCCCTCCCTCATCGACGATTTTTATGATGAACACCCCAAGATTCCTGGGCCGTCGAGAGCCGGCCGTTGAGGGGGGGGTACTGTCACGCCGCCACCAGAGTGGCGGGTCATGCTTTTATTTGTCACAGTCAGGTTCCTGTTTTATTTTGAAATTACTAACTCTCATCTCACCCCAGGTCACTTACCCTTCCTGCAGCTCACTGATTACCGGTCCACGCCCATGATCACCACCACCTGTTCCCAATCAACCCGGACATAAAAGCCACCTGATTCCTCCCCTCAGTGCCGAAGTGTCACATCTCAGTGCATGGAAGCGTCCTCACAGTCCTCGATTCACAGTCCTTGTTCTATGTCTTGCCTTGCCTTGCCTTGTCTTGCGCCCTTAGTTTGCCCCTTGTTTTCCTCCCTAGCGGAGCGCCTTTAGTTGTCCCTGTTTTTGAGTGCCCTTGTTTTATCTCCAGTTTGGAGCTCTTTTTGTTCTGCCTTTTTTCCCTCCTCGAGAGGTGTTTTTTGGTTCAATTGATTAAAGCTGCAGCCTTGTTGGCCAACTGTCACTCTGCGTCTGAGTCCTACCTCCTCGCTTCGTGTCACTTGTGTTAGGCCCCAGTTCCAAAAGTCATGCCAACGCCATGCATCATTTGTTAAAAATTGTGTTCTGGTGATGTGGTGTGTTGTGTTTGCACCAAACATACCTTCTGAGATTATGGCTTAAAAAAAAAAAAAAAAAAAAAAAAATCAACCTCCCAAACACACGTGGAAAAATATAAACACCCTCCTAAAAAAGGTAAAGAAAACCACAAAACTAAAGGTCTAGGAGCATCCATGGTGGATAAACCTTGGCTCGAGTACTCCTCTTTATCCTCTTGAGTGAGCGAGGTGAGCACGCTGATGACCGGAACATGAAAAGTGTCTCACGACAAACATAATCACCTCCCAAGGCCGGCCGGGCCTGGCGTAAACCAGCCGTGTCCCTGTGGCTTTTGTGAGTGCACAAAGAAGGTCAGTGCCACGCTGGCACATTTGTGGTGTTTACAAGTTGGAGCAAAAGAAGCGTATATATGCTACATGACCTCCCTGCCTGGCTCCCTGGCTCAGGGCGGAGTTCGGAGTGTTCTAGAAGGAACGTTTGCTTATATGTGTAGCACAAAAGAGACTTGACCTGCTTTTATGCACTAGTTACATCTTTGAATGGCAGCTTTTTAATTGAAAAATTCCATCGCTAACATTGAATAGCACATTGAATACAGTAGGAGAAAAGAGGGTAAATTGCTAAAAAATACTATCCATCCATTTTCTTGACAGCTCATTCCTCACAAGGGTCGCGGGGGGTGCTGGCGCCTATCTCAGCTGGCTCTGGGCAGTAGGTGGGGGACACCCTGGACTGGTTGCCAGCCAATCGCAGGGCACACAGAGACGAACAACCATCCATACACACAAGCACAATTCGGAGCGCCCAATTAACCTGCCATGCATGTCTTTGGAATGTGGGAGGAGACCGGAGTACCCGGAGAAGACCAGCGCAGGCACGAGGGGAACATGCAAACTCCACCTAGGAAGGCCGAAGCCTAGACTCGAACCGGAGTCCTCAGAACTGGGAGGCAGACGTGCTAACCAGTCACCCACCGTGCCACCCGCTAAAAATACTAAATAGAAAAAATATAAAATCAATATAAAACATTTTTAATTTATTAAAAAAAAATATTTTTTGATAATTAGGGGATTGATGCTTTCAATTATTTTCCCCACGGTTGCTGAAAGAAATTTGCTCAAATGCCCTTCCATAATTATTACACTTACCACATGATTTTATTGACTGTGTATCTGCCTGGATTTTTTAAAATTATTATAAATAATTGTCAAAACACTGTAAAGTCAAATCAATTCAAAACAATTATTTTTGTACATTCAAGGGAAACTGAATTATCTCTTGTCAATAGCAATGCACATTTTTTTTACTAACAGTCTTATTTTTTTTTTTTTAAACCATTTATCCAATCTGTTTTCCACTCTGCCTTTCATTCAGCGTTTGCGCACAGCCGAGCGTCCCACTGAGACTGTGGCTGCATTGGTGTGAATTACTAACGGCATCACTTAGTGGAAGTGGGCGGGGCAGCAGCAGGCAGCGCAGCAGCAGACACCCTGGTGGGCGTCACTGTTTATGTTCACTGAATTATTCACTTCCTCTGGGAGCCGCAGATTATCAAGAATTCATGTTGGTGACAAAAAGAACCTTAATAGGACATGGAGCCACTGTGTGTGTGCGTGTGCATGCGTGTGTGTGTGCCAACATTCCTAATTGTCTGTGCAACTTTGTATTAGTTGGCTGGGTTCTGTGTGAAAAGCCAAGGTGGATAAATGCCAGCTCTATTTGTAACCCAATGTTTTTCCCCAAAAAAGTTTTAAATATTTTTTAAATCTGATCAGATGCTCACATGTGGACTAACCAACAACCCCTAAAGGACGCTCATCCATAACACCAATACTACATTGTCTGAGAATTATTAACCAACTACTGCCAAGCGACTTCCTGTTGGTGGAATGTCCAAATAAAGTCAGCTAGTCGTTCTCTCCTTGACGTCCTTCTGGCAACAAAGGACGCGGTCTGACATCTGGAAATCAGCGGTCGTCCCTCCAAGATGTCTGCCGTAAATAGCGCGATGCCGCCGCGGGGCAGAAGCCACATTTCATTGCGCAATCCTAATTAATCTCCGCAGGAAGCCACGCGTGCTTCTAATTGATTGACTCGTCGCCACGACCGCGATACACGTCCAGACATTAGCGGTGCGCTAAGTGCCAATTTCACGCTAGCTTGGGGCGGCCCCGGACGTTGCGCTTTTCTGAAAGTGAATTGTCAGGTGCTAAGCCGGCGCCCGCTCTAATGAGGCGGCTGTTCATCAGTCACTCATTAATGCTGTTGTATTAAACCCTGAGGGGACGTTATTGGGATTTATATTCTATTAGGAACTTTGATTAAATGTGTCGCAGGTCTGCTTTTGTAGCGTCGACTCTTCAGACAAATCGGCCTTGCAAATTACTCCAATTTATCAATCATGATAGAATGCTGATCAAATAGGCCCTCTAAGAGAGAAACTTTACAAGTACTAGAGTTTGGCACTACTTACACATTTATAATCCAAAATTGCGGTTCTGTATCGCAAATTTGTGCATGATGTCTTTCCAGGCTTTCATCTCAGTCTTTTTGTTTGTTTTGGCGGTGTTTATTCCTGTCAGTCTCCTCTTCGCAGGTGAAATACATCCTCTATGGCAGAGGTATCCAAACTACGGCCTGGGGGCCATGTGCGGCCCGCCGTCCATTTTTCAGTGGCCCGCGACATATGCTAAAAATGGCATTTGACTCAGTTCAAATAAAATAAAAACAAAAATGTTTGGAGATGGTCAAAGTAAGAAGGGAGGGTATCGAAACACAGATGCTATTAAAGGTTATTTTAGTTAACTAAAACTAATGAAAAAACTAAAATAAAAAAACAATTTCGTTAACGAAATAAAACAAAAACGAAGATGCTTTAAAAAAAAGAAAGAAAACTAACTGAAACTACATGTTTACAAAACTAACTAAAATAAAACTATAATTACAGCAAAAATGTCCTTCGTTTTATTCTTTGCTAATTAATTTAATGCATGAGCCTTCGGGGATGATTTTAAATGTGACTTTTAGTAGATTTATTTTGATATAAACTGGAATAATGACGTCGCGCCCGCCCATGGTGTTTTTTAAATGTTGCGCACGAGTAATACACATTAAAAAAAACTAAGACTAATACTGAAATTCAAACTAAAACTAAGCATTTATTAAAGAACTAAAACTACTAAAAAAAACTAACAGAACCACCCTGAAAACTAATATAAACTAACTAAAATGAAAAATTCCAAAACTATAATAACCCTACTGCCATATTACAAACAAATGGGTTTATATACTGTAGCATTTATCTAAATATGCAAAAGCACGAATAAATTACTTGTACAATTTTTAGGACTAAACACAATTTCTCTTCATAACATGATGTGGCCCTTGCGTCCTTCTGATTTTCTGTATGTGGCCCTCAAATGAAAAAGTTTGGACACCCCTGCTCTATGGGTTTCAATCTGGAGATTGTCTTGGCCTGACTAAAACCTTCCACTTCTTGACCCTGATAAAATCCTTTGTTGGTTTGTTAATGTCATTATCACAGTTTACCAAACATATTATATTTCCTTTTTTTCAAGCTTTTGTTTCATCATCTGCTATTAAATCAGAAAGAGTCCAGCAATGACTTCCAAGTGTGAAAGATTTTGCTCATACTTAACTAATTGACTGCCATTGACGGAAAAAGACGTCAAATCATGCATTTTTGCTGGGCTGGCAGTGAATGTGTTAAACACAATGTGCCAATATATTTTGTGATTATATTGCAGCATCCTCCAAATGTTGCTTAAAAATCCATCAATTTTGGTTACATCTCATCTTAAGTCATTGACTGCCATTGACGGAAAAAGACGTCAAATAATGCATTTTTGCTGGGCTGGCAGGGAATGTGTTAATAAGGGCCGCATGCCGTTTAAATTAAATACATCATTAATTTCACCTCTTGTACTCCTTTGCGGCCATCTCGACCTATGAGTAAAATGCACTCTTCATAGGGTTCAAGTATGGAGATTGGCAAGTTTTAAACCTTTGACGTAGATATAAATAATGACTTGCTCCTAATGAATGAATGATTTATTTATTTATTTAATTTATTTATTTTTAGTGCTGTCAAAGTTAAAGCGTGAACTAATTAATTAATCACAAAAAATTATCGCATTAATCATGTATTAACGCAGATTAATCGCACTATTAATTTTGACCGCAGATGATCCTTTAGCTTGACACAAGATGGCTACGTTAAAGGTAGCACAGGTTTTGTTTAAACAATGAACGTAACATGCATTAAGGTGAAGCATTTCATAAATGTTTGCGTGTGACATTCAGAATATTTGCTCATGTCAAACTATTGGGGTCATATTTTTTCCACATTAAATTATGCAAGTAATTAATTGATTAGAAAAAGAGGAGGATGAGACGTCCTCTTAACATCAAATGCCGAAAAAATTAACACAAGAGGTGCATTTTAAATTTGGCGGTCAAACAATGTTGATAAAAAGCCCTTTTAATTAAGCGATTAATCGTGATTAATCAAAATTTTAAGATGTGATTAATCTGATTAAAAAAATGTAATCGTTTGACAGCTCTAATTTTTTTTTTCTTTCATTTTTTAGTGTGTTTAGGTCATTATGTCAAGCCAGGTGTTAATTTATCATTTTGAATTTTATTTTAATGAACAAGAGAAAAAAAAAATCAGAACCAAAACAAAATTTGAAAATAATTTTTGTTGACAAAATAAAATAAAAACAAGAATAGTTTTAAAAAAATTATAACTAATTGAAACTACATTTTATGGTTTAAAAAAAGTAACTAAGACTATAATTACAGCAAAAATGTCTATCGTTTTTGTCTTTGTCATCAAATTTCATACTAAGACTACAATTATAGCAAAAATGTCCTTTGTTTTTGTGTGTCATCAAATTTCATGCACAGCAAAATTGATTTACCACACATGGCAATGGATTTGTGTCAAGAACATGGTTGTTATAGTAACAGTTGCGAGAAAGATGACCGAGAGGAAGCGTTTAGAGCGCCATTAAGCTGTACAGAGCAGAGAGGACGACAACGGCGTCATTCTGTCTGTTTTGTGCCTCAATCTATCATTCATTGACCCTGGTAGACGTCTGACAGAGAAGAAGCCTCAAGTCAAAATATACCTGATACTCATGCATGGTAACACATTTTCACCTTCATTTGTATCAGCATTGGCTTGAAGGGCGACTTCCCGTGAATTCCCATATAGCCACGATGCATTTTAATAGTCTTCACATACATTGTTAAATTCAACACAATTTCACCACTTGTATTAAAAGCACCGCTTGCTGCTTTGTGGCGCTGTCAGCATCTTTAGCAGGTGAAATGCATGCTCGATAGGGTTTAAGTCTGGGGAGTGAATCATTTTTGGGTCATTATTTCAATATTATATAATATATCAATAAGTAAAGAAGTTGTCCCTGACACTCATTTGTCACAATACTGCATACTTTTTCAATACCACCTGCTACATTCAAGTACAAAGAGGCCAGCACTGGCTGGAAGGGTGACAGATTTTCACTGTGTCCGCCATCCACATTAATATTCATCATGTATTTCAAGTTAAATCCAACATAATTTCACCCCCTGTAATGAAAGCATAGAAACGGCCCAAAGCCAAACAAGGCTAACGAGAAAAGTCCTTATGAAGTCTCAGCTGATAAGGAGTGAGGAAAATCCAAATCCAAACGTCTAAGCTTCTTAACACAGCGGCTCCATAGACAATATGTATTATCAATATCGAAAATCGGGAATTATGGCTCGCGGGTGAGAGCATATGTGACCTCTAACGCTGGCTGACACCAAACATAATTCAGCCTCAGTGACAGGAAGTGCACACGAGGTGTAAAAGCGTCCTTGATGGATGGCTCGGATGCGGAGGAAGCGCTGCATGGGGGTTGGGGAACGCCAGAGCGGCAGTTAGCGATGGGGTGAGTGGATTGGTTGGGGGTGGGAGTACGAGGAGATACGAGGGGGATCGTGATGGTTTGGTGGGGGGATACTAGCGAGCAGATGTTGTAATAGCAGCCTTGTGATGAGCCCTGTTAGCCTCATGAATGGGACGTTGCATGAGAGCCTCGTGTGAGCACAGAGGCCTCCAACCGGCCGTGGATGCACTCGCTCGTCTCATTAGACATGTCCATGTTTGTGTGTGTGCGTGTGCGTCTGTGTGTTTCTATGCCAGACAAACTTTTCAAGCCAGCCATGCACTCCCTTTGACATCCCGACAGCGGCGGCGCACCCTCTCACATCTCCACACCCTTGACAAAATAAATAAATAAATAAATAAATAAATAAATAAATAAATATAAAAATATTTTTTTTGAAAACATCATGTTAATTTGTGGTTTGTGGCGGTCGAGTAGTTAGCACGTCGCCTCCCAGTTCTGAGGACTCCGGTTCGAGTCCAGGCTCCGGCCTTCCTGGGTGGAGTTTGCATGTTCTCCCCATGACTGTGTGGGTCTTCTCCGGGTACTCCAGTCTCCTCCCACATTCCAAAGACATGCAAGGCAGGTGAATTCGGTGCTCCGAATTGTCCCTAGGTGTGCGTGTGAGTGTGGATGGTTGTTTGTCTCTGTGTGCCCTGCGATTGGCTGGCAACCAGTCCAGGGTGTCCCCTGCCTGCTGCCCAGAGCCAGCTGAGATAGGCGCCAGCACCCCCCGCGACCCTTGTGAGGAGTAAGCGGTCAAGAAAATGGATGGATGGATGTTAATTTGTGCAAACATGCTCAAAACATGTTACAAAATTTTTAAAAATACAGTAGTTCGTCACTTAACCCAGACATGTATGTACATTTTTAATATTTCTGTTTTGAAACTTTATGCATAACAACAAAAAAATATGCATATGAGGTCTGGGTATTATTTTGTTCACTTGGGGTCACCATCCTTACACTTTATTCTGTAGTATCTGCGACTTTGATTGTGTTTACTGTAGCTGTAAGGCCAGGCAAGTCCTAGCCTGTTGAATGACATCAGAGTCAACTTATTACGTGTTTGCTTTCTTTCATTTTATTCAATAAAATGATTGGAGGTGCACCAGCGGCTGTGTCTGTCCTTGACCAACTGTGGAGTGATTCCAATTCAGTTTTTATATTAAATTAGTTAACAATGTATACTTTACCAGGGCGGCACAGTGGCAGACGAGTTAGCCTGTCCGCCTCCCAGTACTGAGGACGCAAGATTGAGTCCGGGCTCCCCCCTTCCTGGGTGGAGTTTGCATGTTCTCCCCGTGCCCGCGTGGGTCTTCTCCGGGTACTCCGGTCTCCTCCCACATTCCAAAGACATGCATGGCAGGTTAATTGGGAGTTCCAAATTGTCCCTAGGTGTGCTTGTGAGTGTGGATGGTTGTTGGTCTCTGTGTGCCCTGCAACTGGCTGGCAACCAGTTCAGGGTGTACCCCGCCTACTGCCCATAGCCAGCTGGGATAGGCTCCGGCACCCCCGGATGTATGTCTGTAACTTTGTGCTCTTTTGATGTTGCCTTTCTTGTACAGGTTTGTCTTGAAAAAGAGATTTTTAATCTCAACAGGACCAATCTGCTTAAATAAATAAATAAATTAATAATAATAATAATAATAATAATAATAATAATAATAATAAAATCCCAAAATTTGGACATTCTCTGCCTGTTACGTAATTAAGAATGTAAATTTTTACTACTTAACATGTTCAGTTTTAGCATGTGTAAAAAACTAAAGTGGCTTAAGGCAATCGGCTTCTGTGTGAATTTCTAGTAGAAGTTCTAATTTAGCGTGCATGGGTTGTTTCCTCCTGGCTCACACTTATTGCTAATTGAGTATGCATTAATGGTCTTGTAGAAAAATTGTCATTGCAAAGTTCCGCAATAAATTACAGCATGTCTAGAGCAAAAAAATCTGTGATAAAAATTTACATATATGATGATTCAAAAATCTGTGATACAGTGAAATTGCCACACGTGAACATAGCAAGGGGTGACTAATAAAAATAGGTAAAATCAAAGACCCTGTGGAGGGACACAAAAATATAACGCAACACAGATGAGTATTGTTATCAAGCTTGCCAAATTTCAATGAAAAAAAAATATCACCATACATATATAATATAAAACTCTAAAGTCATGAAAAACAGAGCCCACCTTCCAGCTTTATGATTGTATTTATATCCGCTGAAGCCGACTTACACGTGTAACAACTATTGCCTATGGCCCAGTCTACCCTCTATTTTTTTTTTTTTGTTTGCTTCTTCTAAAGCAAATTCTCTGCAGTCGCATAAATATCCCACTGCCCAGACAGGATCTAAGCTTGGTTAGCTCTGCAGGTGGTCACACAACCACCAACAAAGCTCTTTTGAAGCCGCTGACCAGGTGACAAAGGAATTTATGCGTCTGCCGAAGGAGTGTATTCAAGCCCGTCTTCTCGGAGCCCGAACAAATGGCTCTAATGATTTGGAATATACAAACGACTGATCAAAGGAATGTTTATGAAGTTTCTCATCAACCAGGGGGGACTCTCTGGCGCCACCCTTCCAGGGGGGGCCCTAGATGGAGCAACACCACCGTCAAGTGGTGAAACTTGGAACTATCCTAAGTGACAATTCATATAAGTAACCATTTTTACACATTTATACCATGATAATTCTTGACAGATAACTGAACTACGAATGATTCATGTTATATCTTTGTGTGTATGAACGTCCTATTTCATTTGTACTCCATGAGGAAAGTAATCAATATCTTTCAGTTCAGTCAGATTAGGCTCAAGTAGAAGTTACCTCACAAGTTAGTTTATGATGCATTAATTACGATGTGTGTTAAACGGGTTGTGTGGGAAAACTGATTTGCCAGACTGACCAAATTTAATGCCAAATTATTAATCCCTTTAATAATTTTTTTTTAAAGTCTGCGCGAGCAAACAGAAGGGTGTGCCACCACCTACTGAAGCCCCGCCCATAGACTTTAAAAAGACGAGGGGACCCCCTCGCTCGCTCTCTTGCCTCTTCCTCTTCCAAAAACTCTCTCCAAAAAAACTCTCTTCCAACATCATCATCCTCAGGCTAACGGCCTGCAAGTTCCCCAGCCTGCTTGAACTCTTTGTTCCAAGAAACTTGCTAAACACGTGGCCCCTTTTTTCTGGCAGCAACAGTTGCCACGAGAGGAGCCACTCGCTCCCCGCCACGCCAAAGCAGGTGCAACTTGCAACGCTGACTAAAGTCTCTTTTACTCCCTTTTTTTCTTTTTTTTTTTTCTCTTCACCATCGGTGATTGCCCGCCAGCAGCGAGCTCAGCGGCCCCGGGGTACACTTGCTACGTACCGCCGGACTCAAGGTTGTGCACCTAAGCCGCTCCGCACCACCTACTATTCGGTGGCGCCCCGCCGCGGTGCTAGCTCACCTCCAACGGCTGGCCTTCCCCGTACGCAGGCGCGTAGCGGACCGAGCTCCAACACCTGGAGTCGGACAGCTGTCCGGCAGAACCAACCTCGCCGAGTCGCCGACCAATCAAGGGACGAGCCGCGCAACTACGTCAGCCCCCGAGCGGCTCCCTTGCTCACCTGTGGAATAACCCCCTTTTTTTTAATTTTCTTTCCTTTTGGAACGAACATTGACTATTTTTCCCCCTTTTTCACAAGACCCTTTTGCTCGCTTCGACGCAAACGATTCTCATAAGTGTGCGTTTGATTTCTAGCTCGGCGTATCCACTGTGTGCCACTTACGTTTGAAACATATCACAAATCTGGCAGGTCAAATTTCTCTTTTCCCAATTTCCTTATTCATTCGCATTCCTTCCTTATTTTCATTCACTTTATTTTATTTCTCTTCTGACGGTAGAATAGTTAGATAGGCAGTGTTTTGATTCTGTAGTGTAGCAATCGTGAATAAATGTATGTTTTATCAACTCTATTCCGCCTAAGTCATCCGTGTTTCCGAGTGGATTATTATTCTTTTGTTAGTACAACGAACCACTGAATATTGAGTGTGGCGACTTTAGATTATAAATGACTGATGAAAGAAGGATTTTGGTCGTTGGTTGCTCCTGTTAACCCAAAGCAAAACCAACGTGGTGCCCCTAGAGGTTATCGAGGTAAATATAATTTACCTCTGTAACGTCCAGATTATTAATTCGTCCAAAAGACGACCCAATTATCGCTACACACGTCAGTAAAATATGTTTGTTCATACAGTATGTGCTAAAGTGTCATCAGCTGCATGCTGAAAAGCATGTGCCGCTGTGTTTAATAAACACTTAACTTTCTCGTAAGTGTGTCTCTTATGTGGGAAAACACACAGAACAACAGTGAGTGAGGTGCTAAAGTAATGGGTAACTGCCGCAGTGGGACGAGTTTGCTAGCTCATTCATTTGCTAGCTCATCTGCGAGTGAACGTAATAAACACTTCTCATGAGTGTCTGTTGTGTGGTTGTTCACAGACCATTGGACGGAACCAACCCCTGTCCACAAGCGGTTAATAAGATACCAGCTATCAGTAGTCAACTAATTTGCAGTGGTGCCATACATTTTGTGTACCTTACGCGCACCCCCCACGCGCCACTGCTTGGAAATCCCAGTTCTATCTCCTATGCTAATGCTAACTCACGTTGAGGCTGACATGCTGCGCTCTTCTCGTCAGAACCTCAGTCCGCTTTGACACGGACACACATGACTGCGCATCAAAACGCACACACGCAGAGCCTTAAGGCCTCAATACTTGCGGACGTCACTGCGGAAGTGCCGCGCCGGTGGTGACTAAAGTCGTGCACAACCCACACACGTTTTGAAATTGTGCTGCACTTTCACTCCAAGTTGGGGATGTCGCTACGGCTGGTATTGGGGAGGATGCTCTGCATTTTATAGCCAATTCTGGAAGTCATTTTTAGTTTCTTTCCGGAAAAAGGAACAAAGCAAAAAAAAAAAAAGGAGACTGTGAAACTTTGTTTGCTACAATTAATCAACCTTGATGACCGGATCATTCATTTAATTTTATTGCCAAATAGATGAAGAAGGCAGTGACGGCAGTGTGTCAGTATATACGGCCACTAAGTGAAAGTCGTGTAAGCAATGGTGAACTCACCAATTTAATATATTAAGTGTATTTCTCTTCCACCGGATCCATTGTTTTCTATTTTAAAAATGGTGGCATTGCGGAAACTATCCGGGGAAAGTTGAGTACGTCATCACTTGTGCTAATTTCGTCAACAAAAACAAAACAAAAATAATTTCGTCAACACACATCTTTCACTGGACTAAAACTAGACTAGACTAGACTAAAACCCTCATTAATAAACAATAACTGGGACTAAATCAATATGCATATTCGTCGACTAATGAAGACGAAACGAAAATTAAAATGGATTAAAATCTATGGACATTTTAATTTATGAACAAAAACGAGATGAAAATATGATTTTTTAAAATCTTGTCTCTGCTAATCTGTCACGTCTGTGACACTGTCATGTGACACACAGCATAAACACATGGGACAGACAGGAGCTTATTTACTTATTCATGGTAAAAGGTTAAAAAAAAAAAAAAACCATATAGTTATAACTTAATATGAATCCAACGGCTATAACTTTCCAACAATAATGTTAATGCTACTGCTAACTAATGCTAGCTACAGTGGCATGAAAAAGTATCTGAACCTTTTGGAATTTCTCACATTTCTGCCTAAAATCACCATCAAACGTGATCTGATCTTTGTCAAAATCACACAGATGAAACAACAGTGTCTGCTTTAACTAAAACCACCCAAACATTTACAGGTTTTCATATTTTAACAAGGATAGCATGCAAACAATGACAGAAGGGGGGAAGAATAAGTAACTGAACCATCACATTTAATATTTTGTGGCCCCCCTTTGGCAGCAATAACTTCAACCGGACGCTTCCTGTAGCTGCAGATCAGTCTGGCACATCGATCAGGACTGATCTTGGCCCATTCTTCTTTACAAAACTGCTGTAGTTCAGTCAGATTCCTGGGATGTCTGGCATGAATCGCTGTCTTGAGGTCACGCCACAGCATCTCAATGGGGTTCAAGTCTGGACTTTGACTTGGCCACTCCAGAACCTGTATTTTGTTCTTCTGAAACCATTTTGAAGTCGATTTGCTTCTGTGTTTTGGATCATTGTCTTGTTGCAGCATCCATCCTCTTTTTAGCTTCAACTGTCTGACAGACGGCCTCAGGTTTTCCTGCAAAACATCCTGATAAACTTTTGAATTCATTTTTCCATGAATGATTGCAAGTTGTCCAGGCCCTGAGGAAGCAAAACAGCCCCAAACCATGATGCACCCTCCACCATGCTTCACGGTGGGGATGAGGTGTTGATGTTGGTGAGCTGTTCCATTTTTCCTCCACACATGACGTTGTGTGTTCCTCCCAAACAATTCAACTTTGGCTTCATCAGTCCACAAAATATTTTGCCAAAACTTCTGTAGAGTGCCCAAGTGCCTTTTTGCGAACATTAAACAAGCCACAATGTTTTTTTTAGACAGCAGTGGCTTCCTCCGTGGAGTCCTCCCACGAACACCATTCTTGGCCAATGTTTTACATATAGTTGATGCATACACAGCGATTTTGGACTGTGCCAGTGATTTCTGTAAGTCTTTAGCAGACACTCTAGGGTTCTTTTTTACCTCTCTGAGTGGTCTGCGCTGAACTCTTGGCGTCATCTTTGGTGGCCGGCCACTCCTTGGGAGGGAAGCAACAGTGCCAAACTCTCTCCATTTGTACACAACTTCGCTGACTGTTGATTGATGAACATCCAGACTTTTAGAGATGGTTTTGTATCCTTTGCCAGTTTTATACAAACCAACAATTCTTGATAGCAGGTCTTCCGACAGCTCTTTTGAGCGAGTCATGGTGCACATCAGACAATGCTTCTCATCAAGACAATTCTAACCAGGTGTGTGTTTTATAGTGGGCAGGGAAGCTTTAAGCCACTCATCAGTGATTGGGCACACACCTGACTTAAATTGTTTGGTAAAAATTGGTTTCAATTGCTCTTTAAGTATCCTTAGGCAGAGGGTTCAATTACTTATTCCTCCCCCTTCTGTCATTGTTTGCATGCTATCCTTGTTAAAATATGAAAACCTGTAAATGTTTGGGTGGTTTTAGTTAAAGCAGACACTGTTGTTTCATCTGTGTGATTTTGACAAAGATCAGATCACGTTTGATGGTGATTTTAGGCAGAAATGTGAGAAATTCCAAAAGGTTCAGATACTTTTTCATGCTACTGTAACTTACTAGCTCATAGCATGGAGCCATAGTAGCCACTTGTTGATATACTGTAATTGTGTTTGTGAAGTTGTTTTTCATCAAAAACAAAATTTGATGTGAAATAGGTTTAGATCAGAAAAGGTTCAATATAATCTGCTGACAAAAAAAAGGGGGTACTATAAAATGGTTTTCCTGACTAAAACTAGACTAAAAGTTTTTGTTGACTAATACTATCCATCCATCCATCCATCCATCCATCCATCCATCCATTTTCTTAACCGCTGATTTCTTCAACTGTCGCGGGGATGCTGGAGCCTATCCCAGCCGGTCACAGGCAGTAGGCGGGGGACACCCTGGACTGGTTGCCAGCCAATCGCAGGGCACACAGAGACGAACAACCATCCACACTCACAAGCACACCAAGGGACAATTCTGAACGCCCGATCCACCTGCTATGCATGTCTTTAGAATGTGGGAGGAGACCGTAGTACCCGGAGAAGACCCACGCAGACATGGGGAGAACATGCAAACTCCACCCAGGAAGGCCGGAGCCTGGACTCAATCTTGCATCCTCAGCACTGGGAGGTGAACGTGCTAACCAGTTCAGCCATCTGACTAAAACTAGACAAACAAAACTAAATTACAATTTCTTGGACTAAAATAAAGACTAAAATGCTCCATTTATAGTTGGCTAAAAATTTATTAAATAAGAGTAGGATGAGGTTGACTAACTGTGAATAAAAACTAGCAAGTGTGGCTGAAATTGGACTAAAACTGAGACTAAATTAAAAAATGGCAGACAAAATTAACACCAGTCATCACAGCAGGTGAGTAAACAGACCAATCACACGCGATGCTACGCCCAACCATAACAGATGTGAAATCCAGGTCCAGAAAGTAAAAACCCTGCCACAGCTTTAGCTACAGTTGCTTGCACTCAACCGGCAGGTAAATGAGGCCATTACGAGAAGCACCTGTGGCTAAAGCCAAACTCTGGCAGGGTTTTTAATTTTTTTGACCTGGTTTTTCCTTCTCTGCCAACCATCTACACATGGCAAGATTTTGTGACGTGTGTGCAGTGTGACACACAGTGGCAGTTGTTGCCCAAGCAAACGCGCGAGTATAGAGAGGCCTTTAATGGAGGTGCGCATATTGTCTCCAGTGTTGTAAGGGAGGGGGCGTGGCTCTGTGATTCAAACCACGCCGCGTTTGTGTGCACGTGTGGTGCACGCACGCATGTGCCTGTGCACAATCCGCTAAGTCATCTCTCATCATCGCTCTTTTAGACAGCAGAATGGCCCCTACAGTGTGGATCGAGGCAGAGAGCTGCAGCTGCTTCACGCACACACACATGCACACGCATGCGCAGAGAGAGTGAGCTGCACCTCCCTGTTTGTCTGATGCTTTGCTTTAATAGCAAGACTGATGCCATTTAAATCTTACGCTTCAATTCCCTGGATGCAAATGCAGCTGCATAAGTGGGTTAGTCAAGTCTCTCACCGACACACGGTAGGGGTGCCGGGGGAAGGGGCTGGTCAGTGAACGCAGCACGCCAAGCTCCCGTTGCTTTCTGGAACGGGAATTCTTCTAAGTCGCCAGAATTTGACCAGAAGTGTTCAGCAGGAATAATTTAAAGTCCACATTAGCATCACAAATGTGCAAACACGCACGTTTGCAAGGCCAGCTTGCACGACAATGCAAATTCCAACTGTGAACGTAGCGCCTGAAATGCAATGCACGGATGACAAAGTTTTATTGAAAAATAAAAATGAGGCTGCGCATACTTCCGTCAGAGTTTTGTTTTGTTTTGTTTTAAACAAAAGCCTTTTAGGCCAGCTAATAACAGTCTAAGTCCATATTCCTGGTTAAATATTATGACTTTGACTTGCTTTTCCAAGGTCAAATTGAACTGATAACAAGGTCAAAAATGTTTGTGCAACAAACCATATTGAGTCACACGTCAAATTAAAGCCAGGAATGAGGGCTTTCCAAAAATGTCATTACTTTAGCAATATATTTTCATATGATGACATAATGACCAAAAAACATGTGTCCATTGAGATACAGCGTGCTCCTCTACAACTGTTAGTTCTCAACTGCTGTTTTATTTTTAGCGATAGCAGACATTCTCATTGCAAAAATGCGAGTTATCTCCAAGAGCGCAGCACAAATAAACTCCCTCAACTTTTTTTTTTATCGGCAATCCCATTTCCATTGTTTGCAGTTTACAGCAATTAACGCGTCCATAAACACAACACCATAAAACAAGTTGGCTAATAAACATGTGGTGTGTCGTAAAAAAATGCACAGCCTCTCCGAAAAGCAGCACAAATCCAAACGTGCAAGCTCTAATCCCGCTCTAATCCCCCATATGCAATTTCACCGCATACACTGTGATAGGGAGGCAGGTGCTAATTATGCATATTTGGGATTATTTCATCCTTGGTGAATGAAGTCGTCGCTAATCCTTGTCCGTGCCGCCGCTCGTGTCGAGTCACCAAGGTGAATGGAGCTTTCGTGTGATTTGCCGGCTATTAATAGCATGCTAACGGGCTCGCGGGAGACACGGAACGGGCGCCAGTGCACATCCAGGTGTGCCATATTGGGCAGCAACGGAGGCCTCGGGCGCCCAACAGACGCGTAGAGGAAGAGACTGGGCCGCTTTCCTGCAGAATGTGAATAATATGAATAAAATACACACACACATACACACTCCTTCTGACCTCCGAAGCTGTCACCAAAGGCAAAGGTGCTCCTGCACATGCGGGCACACATGCACTTGGCACAAGACACGACACGGAACATCTCATTCTGACTCACTCCAACACAAACGCACTCACACACATACAAAGGGGATATTCTCCTTCATTTGTGTTCAAAACACACTTTAGGACCCAGTTGAGCATGTCCAACAGCCAATATATTAGGAACACCTGCTCAAAGTCATCCGATACCAAAAACTTGCGTGTTAAAATGAGCCTTAAATATAAAAATATATATACACTAATTTCTCACTTAAACTTACGCCCAGTGACTAAGGATGTCACAATAATGGCAATATCATGATATTGAGATATTAAAACTCACACAATATATGGTTGTCATCATGTCACAAAGCAGCACATCTGTTAAAAAAAAAAAATGGCAGGTTGATTTCCATTTGTGCTGTTCAAGCACCCTCTGGTGGCTTGTTTTTTAGTGCAGTTTAATTTTCACAAGGCATGTTTTGGCCCTTCTACGTTTCAAATCCACGCTAATGGTCAGATGAAAGGGAACGTAATATGCTTGTGAACCGAGTCAATATGTGGAGGAACTCAATGTGTCCCGCGACCCTTGTGAGGAATAAGCGGTCAAGAAAATGGATGGATGGATGGAACTCAATGTGTGCTTACATTAGCAAATAAGTGCCTCTGTCATGACTCGAGTCATGCAGGAGTAATGTTTGGGTCTTGTGGGTCTTGTCTCATGTCTGGGGTCACGCCTGGGTTAAGTTTGAGTGGAGTTCATGACTGTGCGCCAGAGTTTACGATCCGTTACGTGTCTGTTTTGGTATTGATGTACCAGCATCCAGTTTCAACTAGTTTTAGGCTATATGATGTCCGGACTATAAGATGTCAAGGATCTTTTATGCTATATGATGTTTGTTGATGTCAGGAAATATCTGTAATTACTGGGTTAACAGCCAATCAGAGAATTCCATGTCAGTACTAGTACTCACATGTCTAGCCACAACCAATGAGATTGGTAGACTGTTTATTAAAGGGTCTGAGAAATGTGTGTGTTCTCCAGATTATTGCTCACTGTTTCGCTGTGCTTCCCCGCTGCCCAAGGGGGGCTTGGCATGTCAGGATTCTCTATGTATTCTCGTTGTTTTTAGTTTAGTCAAGTTATGTGAATAAAGCCCTTGTAACTGCATTTGTTAGACACAGCTACACAGCGCGGTTAGGTTGTTGACATTACTTACAAGATTAATTATTTGCACTTTAATACTTTGCACTTTAATGGACTTTAATACATTAATTAGTATCAAAATATTGGAAATATCACCCAAAAATAATTCGGGCAGTGCAGGTGAGCTGATGGTGAATGAACACTTGAATGTGAGTGTCAGACGACCTCAATTTACACACTGTGCTTTAAAAGTGGATGAATGTCAAAAAACAAAAAACAAAAAAAAAACGCTTTTGTGAAAAGAATGAGTTAAAGTGTGTGCATGATATTAAGAGACCCACCGTGAATGAAATCACATAAGTTGCACTTTTACCAGCTTTTCATTTTTTTTTTTAAACTAAATTGGATTGATCAGTAATCGGAATGTAATGGAAAATCCAACATTCAGCACGTCCTTGAATTCAGTATTTTCCCTCTTCATATTATTTCATATTGAAGGAGACATACTCTGCATTTATTGCATGATTATTAAATAGCATAAAGAAAGACATTTCAAGAACATACTGTATCTGTGATGTGCTTTCATTAAAATATCAAGGATCAAATATTACTTACATCCTATTGTTGTTTTCTAGCCTCGCTAAACTCAACCTGTTTCCAGGGGACGGCGGTGTATGGCTTTCGTTTCCAGGACAACTAGGGGTGACACTACTTTTTTTCTTTACCATTAAAATGAATAGAAATTACATAAAAAATATTGAACATTGTATCTGTACAATTCTTTTAAAAATACCAAATAAAATATGTAAATAAAAGAGATCTGCTGGGCTGCAGCCTGGCGGAACTCAACAGCCCTTCTGCGGGAAAAACTTGCGGTGAACTTTGAGATCTAACGAGTCAGAGTGAGAAATTGGATTTGCGCTGCAGCGGCCGCAAAGTCAAAATGCAAATGTGTATATTTTTTGTACATTTAAAAGACGCACAGCGTCGATGCCAGTGAACTCTACCAGACCGGTGAAAGAATTCATTGCAAATAGAGTTTTGAAATTTGGAAAAGATGAAATTCGATTAGGATGTCTTTCATCACTTGCGGCAAATAAAGTCATCATCACAGCAGGCCTCTAAAGCAGATTGAGCCACATCAAAAGGAGGCGAGGCCATCAGATTATGGAAGGTTATTAGCGCAGAGACGTATCACAAACGTCAAATCTGAGAAGCAAATCATCTTCATCAACACTTCACACGGACCGAAGTCCCCGCAAATTGCTTCAACATGTGCCGGCGCTTGTGGACTTTGAGTGACACCAGATGAAGTTAAAGAGGATTGCCTGGGCCAGAATGTGTGAAAGGCGGAAGGAAATAAGGAGCTGGGCGGAGATAGCGCGTCGCCCTAATTTGAGCCACCAGCGCTAGTGCGTGGATTTAGCGCAAATCAAACGAACATCTCTTATTGTTCGAGGCTCTGCATGATTAGCAGTCGAGGAGCGGGGGAAGGGTGGGAGGTTTCAAAGTGAAGAGGGGGATTATGGGTTAGCGCTCACTGGACTGGACGCTTGACATAAAGCATTTAAGTCAAGAAGGACCTTTCTGAAGACTTTTCCAACTGGTGTCCTGATATGACTCTTTGCAGGAAGTAGCAAGCACCATGCTAAAAATGCTACATGCTAATCTATGGGCGGAGATCGGAGGTGTGAGCAGCATGAATGTTGGCGATTGATAATAGATGAATGCGCATGTTGAACCAGCATGGCGCTGTGTTATAACCTTCGTCCGCACATCCCTGTTGACAAAATTATTTTCAGGGGCATCAAAAATGGCCGTTCATCCTGGCCATTGCATGCTGTTGTGCTGTTGTGGTTTTCCAAACTCATAAGCCAGGTCACTCCCATCTCAAGGCCCCATTTCATAATGGATGTTGTTATAAACGATAAGATCTGGCATTTGTATTTGGTCTCCCTTTGACCCTCCGCCAAGGCAAAAAGCCCCCTACCCTTACTTCACCCATCCCGCCTCCTCTAAGCCCAGCCGTGACCCACTTTGGGGGTTGATGGGAGTAAGCCAGTGTCGATTGTTGAGTGCCACAAGACACTCTGCCGCCTCCTCATCCCGCCACCTTTCTCACACGGTACGAGCTCGCACTCAGACGGGCGCACCACCAGCGATCGTTGTCTCGAAGGGTGAACGATGGCGAGGGAAGAGGAGGAGGAGGGGGATGAGTAGGGAGTAAGTGAGTATCCTGCTTTGCTTCTTCTTGTGGCTCGTGGAGAACTTTTCATGTCAAGTTTTGCGGAGTCCAAGGCACAGATGCTGCAACCCCTTCCTCCCCCCTCCCTGCAACATATGGAGATGCTTTGCCTTCGGACAGCGTTAATGAGGCAACTTTGACTTTCCTACCACGCTCACGTGCGCCTTCCTCATCTCTTAGAAAAGTACACGCATGCTTTTCGTTGTACAGGACCCCAACGGCGAGGCGGCTCATTTCTGTGGAATTTGACATTTGTTTGTGCTTTCATCGCTGGCGTCCCTCCATCATCCCTTTTTTGTACATTCAGCTGATGAGGCTTAATGGATGTGTAATGGTGATCAACGACGATAACTTGAAGTCTTTGCACATGTTTGCACTCACTTCAAGAGGGAAAAATAAACAGTGTTCTGAGTTCAGATGTTTGTCGTCATGTAAGTGTTTTCTGGATGTTGTTTTTGTTTTTTTGCTGACCAACTTGGAGCAGTTCAAGTTGATTTGTGTAGTCGGACTGAAATACAAAATTGCTTTGCTACCCTTAACATTTGACTTGGGTGAAAGCTTTTTCTGGTTAATCCACAGGTGTCTGTAAATGTAATAAAAGTGGGCGGGTGAGAGGAGATAACTTCCTTTAGCGGATGCACCCCTCCACCCTACTTTGCATGCTCCTGTCTGAGGCAGTCTTTTTGATATAGTACCTAATATAATGGCTGGTGCAGTGCATCATTTCCTTCAGGCTGATTCATTAAAGGCCTAATAATCAATCAACGATGTGTAGTAAATATTAATCGGCGTGTTCCTCACACAAAACGGCTGCTGCCTTTGCAATGACACGCTTCTTCATCTTCTTTTGACATGACACTTTTATGAGAATATTATTGTGGTTTAGCCACATGACAGATGACTCCATCTATAAGTCGCTCACCGACTCTAAAACAAAATGAATGTTTCCCTTATTGGCGCTTGAGGCTTTCCCTCATCACATGAACCAATTTTAAAAAGTACATCATAGTAATAAATAGACTCTCTGTCCTTCATTAGTTAAGCAGATAATATTGCTGAAACAACCTGTGTGCTGCTTCCTCCACTTTGTTTAATAATAATAATAATAATAATAATAATAATAATAATAATAATAATAATAATAGTAAAAAAAAACTGGATTTTTTAATTTTAGCTTTTGTCTGCTATAATTATTTCTAAATAAATTAAATAAATTATTTTAGAATTATATTTGAATATTCATATGATTATTTCATGGTAAGGTTTTTCAAAAATAAGTTGCATTTAAATTATACTAATTTATTTTTTATTAGATTATATTGTTTTGTTTTGTTTTTTGCACATTTTTCAAATGTATTTTCAAACATATTTGAATATTTACCATATTTAATTGAATTACTATATAAATAAACATGCATGGTAGGTTAACTGAACACTCAAGACAATCGTGGCCGGTTAATTGAACACTCTAAATTGTCCCTAGGTGTGATTGTGAGTGTGCATGTTTGTTTGTCTGTGTGTGCGCTGCGATTGGCTGGCAACCAGTTCACGGTGATTTTTATTTGCATCATTTTTAAATAAATTATCAAAATATTTGAATTTGTACTTTTTTCAAAAAGTTTTTGTCATTTAATTTAATTATAGCCATTTGTATTTTTCAACTTAGATTCCCCCAAAAATAATTTTAAACAAATTATTAGACATATTTACATTTTACAGTTTTTGATTTAAATTAAAACTAATATGCTTTTACTTAATAGTGTTTACTGTTTAGACTACATCAGCTACCATGGTGGTGTCAAACTCAAGGCCCATGGGCCAGATCCGGCCCGCTACATCATTTCATGTTGGCCTACAACAGCAAAATATGTTTATTGACTTCATGTTTCTTGCTAAAATACCAAAATTGCAAATTGTCTTCACAAAACATTGAGAGTTTTGAGACATTGTAATATTTTTTTGTTATCATTGAACAACAACAACAACAACAACAACAACAAAAATAAATACATAGTTTTTACTGGCCTCTGATGTCAAAACTCTGCGACTGGCTGGCAACCAGTTCAGGGTGGTTGCCCGAAGCCAGCTGGGATAGGCTCCAGCAACCCCATGCAACCCTTGTGAAGAGTAAGCGGTAAAGGAAATGGATGGATGGATGATTTCAAAACTAGTTATTCTTAAATTTGTTTTGCATATGAAATATGATGTGATCATACATTTGGTTTAACAGTCATAATGGCCCTCTGAATAAAACAATAACTACAATGTGGCTTGCAACAAAAATGAGTTTGACACCCCTGATCTGCCAGAAATAAAAACCTTTATAGCATTTTCACGGGAATAAATATATTTGGTACATTGTTATCTTCATAACGACACAATTTGCTTTTGGTGTCATTTGAATGTGCAGGTGTACCTAATGAAGTGTCCGGCTAATGTGCACGCAAGAGAGGAATAAACAAACGAACAAACAAATAAGAGAGCAGGAAGTGAACATGAACGCATTTGAACATGAACCAATTGTTGTTCCTAATAGCTTATTAAACATTTTGTCATATTCGCTTTGCATGCCCGAGTCAAGTTCAAGCAGAGGCTAATGAAGCCGTTAGCCTAACACGGTCTCATTAGAGCTTTTTAAAAACCATTTGCACCGCCTCTATTATCCACGCTGCCCCTCTGCCGCCCGTCAAATCATAACGACAACGCGCATACTGTATATATGTACATGCATCTGCATGTAATAGACCCTGGCAGGCATATGAAATATTTAACTAGACAGTTTACAGGCAACAAGATTTTTTTAATCACTTTGCAACTCATTCAACAAAAATTATATATATACATATATTCAATATGGTATGGACACACCGACACGCGTAAACAGGAAATACTCCAGTTCTGTAGGTGGCGTAGTGTGATGTTTTCACCGCTTGCTTCATCTATCCACACTTGACCCAATGCAAGTGGACTCTATGTGACGAAATAAAACTCTGAACCACTCTGGCCTCTTCCTTGACCCATGGGCCACCACTTCACAAAGTAAGGGACACATCTGTCATGTCGTTTCGGTGTCATCCTGAGCAAAATAAACTGGATGGCCCGTGAACCAACGACAACCCGTGCCCATGCTCTCCTCGTTGCTCTCTGCATTGTCATGGTGACTCAGTACAGCGAAGAAGCCCTCAGGAACCTCCAGTGTCCGCCTCCGTATGTCCACGCTGACCTGGCGACAACCTGTGTGTGCATCCAAAGTCAGTGACAGTGTCCACCAAATTGATGTTCACATTGGTATGAGAGTAACACAGTCGCTGTTGCGTTGTGTTTTGTTACTGTTATGTTGCTGACTCACTCCGCCGCTAACTTGACGCGCTGAGTCAGCTTCTTTAGCCGCCGACTGCCCCCACAAGCTCCCGCAGACGTAAATAGGATGTGAAAGCAAAGTGCCAGGTTGTATGTAGTTTTCAGAACAGCAGGTGAGCATGAATGGATGCAGCGCCTCCTTTGGTTAGGAGGTCCTACAACACCTCCCAGTATACTCGTCTAAGGCAGTGCTTCCCAACCTTTATGGGGTTTATACCACGGAAGAGGCGGGACATGATTTTGCACATCAGTTTGTTCCGGGTTCGGTTTGCGACGCGTGGGCTGCGTGAAAAATACTTGTGCTTCCGAGTTTGTGCCCCTCGGTTGCGCATTCGCAACCCGGACCGGAAACAAACTGATGTGCAAAATCACGTCCCGCTTCTTCTGTAGCATATACCCTATAGAGCTGCTTTCAATCTCACAAATCCAATACCAAAGTGAAATATCCCCCCCAAAAAATACAGTATACTATATGAAGGTTTGTTTTAGTTTACCCAAGACACCCACCTGTTCTTTGACCAGTACTTTACAGCAATGAGCATCCGAGACACCCTGATGACGAAAGGCTGACAGGGACTGGAACCCTCATGAATAATAGGGTTCCAAAGAACTGCAGGATCATAATGGATCAGCCCTTATAAATAAAGGGGGTCATCAGAGATGGCGGTGAGATGGCGCACACCTGAACTTGCTGTCATAAAGTGGTTGGACAATAAGTCTGTGGTCATGGCATCATCTGCCGATGGGATTGAAGGTCAGAATGCAAAGATGGTCCAAGACAAAAAGTGTCAAGGTCATTGGCAATTGCCGAGTGTCACACCTATATGGATGGTGTGGACTTGAGTTTCTACAGGATGGCCTTTCACCCTACAAAATGGACAGTGCGTGCAGCTTTCCCTTTTTGTTGACCAGGCAATCAATCAATCAGTGAAGAAAACACAGAAATTCCTTTACTTCAAATGTCTTCTTGGTGAAGAGTTAATTGCTCAAACACAAGCAGGAATCACAAATGACAGTGAAGATGACATCACCAATTTCAAAAATTGAAACCAAAGCCAAATGCAGCTCTGAGACGCTATGGTGCCATCCATCTTCTACAGATGGTGGACGAAACATGTGTCAAGGTGTTGAAGATCTGGCAACAACAGTAAAATGTAGGGATGTCCCGATCACGTGATCGGAAACCGAGTCCCGATCATGTCATTTTCAGCTGATCAGTATCAGGAGAAAATGATCAGGGTTTTCATTTTTGGCATTTTTTTTTTTAAATTATTATTTTAGGGGCTACAAAGCAACAAAATCATCCAGAGGTAAACATATTACCAAACAAAAAACTTTTTTTATTTTTTATTTTGTGTGGGCGGCACGGGAGAGAGTGGTTAGCACTTCCGCCTCCCACTACTGAGGACGCAAGATCGAGTCCAGGCTCTGACCTTCCTGGGTGGAGTTTGCATGTTCTCCCCATGCCTGCGTGGGTCTTCTCCGGGTACTCCGGTCTCCTCCCACATTCCAAAGACATGCAGAGCAGGTTGATTGGGCGCTCCAAATTGTCCCTAGGTGTGCATGTATGTGTGAGTGGTTGTTTATCTCCTTGTGCCCTGTAATTGGCTGGCAACCAGTTCAGGGTGTACCCCGCCTACTGCCCGAAGCCGGATAGGCTCCAGCAACCCGCACGACCCTTGTGAGGAAGAGCGGTTCAGACAATGGATATTATTTTGTGCACTTCTGATGGCACCCCCCAAAATTATTGGGATGGTTTTGTTAAAAAGGAAAAAAAGAAAATTGCAAGCACTTTTTTCCCCCTCAATACTTTACAGAGGAATCAGATCAGGACTCGGAATCGGCAGAACCTCAAAATCAGGTGACTTGGGTGCAAAAAAATGTGATCGGGAGATCCCTAGTAAAATGTGGTGCACAAAATGCAAGGTTTTCCTTCATGTTTCCAATTTTGGAAGTATCAAAAGACAAAAAAGGTAAACAAAGTAAGAGATAATAGACAGTGAAGTGTGATGGTTCTGTTGTCTCTCTAGCAGTTCCAGAGTGTGGCAGGAGGCGGCGCCAACCTCGCAGGCAGAGGCCTGCTCCCACACCTGAGGCTCATCAGCCTGATGAGCCAACAACCTATTTAACCAGCCCCTCCTTTGGTTCTGTGCCGGAACATTCCCTTGCTATACCTGCTACGTTTGCTTGTCTCCTCCTGCCACACCCGTGTTGTGTTCTAGTCCCTGGTCTCCGGCTTGTAGTGGTTTTTGTTTCTCGTTCTACCGGTCTATTAAGACGGCTCTTTATGTTGCTACTTTGGTCCCTAGTGTTTTATGTTGCTACTTTGCGCTTTAGTGTTTCTTCATCCCTGAACAAGGTGATTTTTGGTTGCTACTTTGTTTTCTAGAACTTTTTCCCTGAGCAAGGTGATTTTCTGTTGATACTTTTGTGAACAATAAACTGTGGACTTTGTCTCTCACTCTGCATCCTGGGTCCTGGCCTTGCTTTGCCTCACGGCACATAACAGAATGTTCCGGCCATAATGGACCCAGCAGAGTCAGAGCGCTTAAGGAGTGCGCTTTCGGCACAAGGAGCACTTGTTGGACACCACCAATCAACCCTGCAACAAGTGATGGACCATCTACAGCAACTCACCACCAGTGTGGACCAGCTGAACAAGCAGATGGCAGCCATGAGTCACCAACTGCCGTCGTCCAGCTCCTCTGGTTGCTCGCCCTCTCCATCGGCGGCAACCCCTCCAGCCTCCCAGCCGTCTTCTCCCAGAGAGCCATTTATTCCGATTCCTGCTAGGTATTCTGGAGACTTAGGCACATGTGCTCAGTTTTTGCTACAATGTAGATTAGTGTTTAACCAGCAACCCAGTACTTATGCTACTGCCCAGTCAAAAATCGCTTTCATTATGAGTCTGTTATCAGGACAAGCGGCCGCTTGGGCCTTGGCAATCACAGAACAAGGATCGGCAGTGCTAAATGATTATGAACAGTTTACCGGAGAAATGAAACGCATTTTTGATCACCCGGTGCGAGGCAAGGAAGCAGTTGGCCAGTTGCTGGATCTGCGTCAAGGTAGCCACTCGGTCTCTCAGTATGCATTAACTTTCCAGGTTCTGGCAGCCAGTAGCGGATGGGGGGACTCTGAGCTACAAACAATTTTTCAAAAGGGGCTCGCTGGGGAGATAAAGGATGAGTTGGCTTTAAGGGATGAATGTAACTCACTAAATGACCTTATTACATTAGCAACACGGATGGACAATCGGCTCAGGGAGAGACGGCGGGAGAGGAAGATGGACATGGCTCGTCGCTCGTCAACTTTCTCACCGTCCAGCTCAACCGTCATGGGGAACTCCACCGCCTCATCTCCGAGCACCGCTCCTGAACTGCATTCCAGCACGACACCTCGCGACGAGCCCATGGAGTTGGGCAGGGCTCGACTCACCCCTGTCGAACGACAGCGACGCATGAGGAGCCGACTGTGCCTGTACTGCGGCCAGGGTGGCCACTTCTTGGCAAGCTGCCCCGAGTTGCCAAAAGCCGGGGCTCACCAGTAGGAAGGGAGGCACTGGTGAGCCGAATATCTTCCCCCTCGTCCTCCCAAATACAGGTACCAGGTATGATTCACACGACACTTTGCTCGTTACCTGTCCAGGTGCTGATAGACTCCGGAGCCGATGACAACTTCATAGACATTGACTATGTTAAAAACAACAATCTTTCCCTGACTCCACTGACCTCCCCCAAGAAAGTTCTTGCAGTCGACGGGAGGCTTCTAGAAAGGGTTACACACAGAACCACACCCATTAAACTGACACTCTCTAGTAACCATCATGAAGTAATTGAGTTCTATGTGATTTCCTCCCCCCTCAACACCGCAATTCTAGGGATTCCCTGGTTGAAGCTGCATAACCCCCACATAGACTGGTCCACAGGCACAATTCGGAACTGGAGCAACTATTGCCATGCCCACTGTCTAAAGTCAGCCCTACCTGCCAGGGGTCCTAACTCTCCCCACTACTCAAAAGATATTGACCTAAGTAACGTCCCCAGTGAATACCACGATTTAAAGGCAGTTTTCAGAAAGGACTTGGCGTGCTCCCTTCCCCCACATAGACCCTATGACTGTGTTATAGAACTGCTCCCTGGGGCTCCACTCCCAACACACAGACTATACAACTTAACCAAACCCGAACGGGAAGCAATGGAAAAATACATCACCGACTCATTAGCTGCAGGACTTATAAGACCGTCTTCATCTCCATTAGGCGCAGGGTTTTTCTTTGTGGAAAAGAAGGATAAAACTCTGCGTCCTTGCATTGACTACACTGGCTTAAACACCATCACAGTTAAAAACAAGTACCCTCTGCCGCTCCTGGACGCTGCATTCAGCCCTCTCCACAATGCAATGGTGTTCACCAAATTGGACCTCCGAAACGCCTACCACCTGGTAAGGATACGCGACGGCGACGAGTGGAAAACTGCCTTCAATACCCATTTGGGACATTTTGAGTATTTGGTCATGCCCTTTGGGCTCACAAACGCTCCAGCAACATTCCAGTCATTTGTGAATGATGTACTCAGAGACCTGCTCGATAAGAATGTTTTTGCATATCTAGACGATATTCTCATCTTTTCTCGATCACATGAAGAGCATGTGGGGCACGTAAGAGATGTCCTGCGGAGGTTACTAGAAAACAAACTGTATGTTAAAGTTGAGAAATGTGAATTTCATGTTTCCACTGTTAATTTCCTGGGCTATGTGATAGAAAAGGGGCGGCTCAGGGCCGATCCCTCTAAAATCGAAGCGGTTAAAAATTGGCCTCTGCCTACCAATCGGAAGCAGCTGCAACGTTTCCTTGGGTTCGCTAACTTCTATAGGAGATTTATCCGAAACTATAGTAGTATAGCTGCTCCTCTCACGTGTTTGACCTCAAACAAACTTCGCTTCGTGTGGTCTGGTGATGCTCAATGTGCTTTTAACCATCTGAAAGAACTCTTTGTTAATGCCCCTGTTCTCGCCCACCCAGATCCCGAGCAGCAGTTTGTGGTAGAGGTGGATGCGTCAGATTCAGGAGTGGGGGCCGTCCTCTCTCAGCGCCTGCCTGCGGACCAAAAACTACACCCCTGTGCTTACTTCTCCCGCCGGCTTTCCCCGGCGGAGCGCAACTATGATGTGGGCAACCGCGAACTCCTGGCAGTGGTCCTAGCCCTCCAAGAATGGCGGCATTGGCTGGAGGGTGCAACTCATCCCTTCATTGTTTGGACGGACCACAAGAACTTGTCCTATCTTCGCACCGCCAAACGACTGAACTCTCGTCAAGCTCGTTGGGCTCTCTTCCTCGGACGCTTCAACTTCACCCTCACCTACCGCCCCGGCTCCCGAAACCTGAAACCTGACGCCCTCTCCCGGCAGTTCGCCTCTGGAGAGGAAGAGAGGGACTCAAGCACGATCCTCTCCCCTGAGTGTGTGGTCGGGGCGATGCGGTGGCGAGTGGAGAAGAAAGTTCAGGAGGCACTTGACAACCAACCAGTTCCAAATGAATGTCCTCCAGGGAAACTGTTCGTGCCACCTGCCGCCAAGACTCCTGTGCTCCTCTGGGGGCATACCTCAAGAATCGCTTGCCACCCTGGGATCCACCGGACACTCTCCCTGATCCAACAGCGCTTCTGGTGGCCAACCATGGCTGCCGATGTTCGGGCTTTTGTTGCGTCATGCTCAGTTTGCGCCCGCAATAAACCTTCTCATCAAGCCCCGGCAGGCCTATTACGCCCCTTGCCCATCCCCTCTCGGCCATGGTCGCATATCGCGGTGGATTTCGTCACGGGACTTCCCCCATCCGAGGGCAATGACACAATCCTTACCATCGTCGACAGATTCTCCAAGTCAGTTCATTATGTCCCCCTCCCAAAACTCCCCACCGCCTTGGAGACTGCTAACCTATTGGTCCAACATGTATTCAGGCTCCACGGAATCCCCACAGACATCGTGTCGGACAGGGGTCCACAATTCACCTCTCAAGTCTGGAAGGCTTTCTGTCGGGCACTAGGGATCTCTCCCAGTCTCTCCTCCGGCTACCACCCCCAAACCAACGGTCAGACGGAGCGTGCAAATCAAGACCTGGAAACAGCTCTGCGCTGCGTAGCCTCACGCCTTCCTGCCTCCTGGTCCGCGCACCTCCCATGGGTGGAATACGCGCATAACACACTGATCAGCACTGCCACAGGCATGTCCCCATTTAAGGTGACCTCGGGCTACCAACCCCCTCTGTTTCCCAGCCAGGAGTCCGAGGTTGCCGTCCCGTCCATCCATGCCCACTTCCGCCGTGCCAGACGAGTCTGGAGGGAGGCTCGAGCAGCGCTGTCCAGGACAGCGGAGCGCAACCGACGCCTGGCTGACCGGAGGAGAACCCCAGCCCCCGACTACCAAGTGGGACAGCGTGTCTGGCTTTCCGCACGTGACCTGCCCCTTCAAGTGGACTCCCGCAAAATGGCTCCACGCTTCATTGGCCCTTTTCCCATTGACAAGATCATCAACCCGAATGCTGTCCGACTCCGGCTCCCGTCATCCCTCAGGATCCACCCCGTTTTCCACGTGTCTCTTCTGAAACCGGTCGTGGATAGCCCCCTCCAGCCACCCGCCCCACCGCCACCTCCTCCCCGGATCGTTGATGGACACCCTGCATATACCGTGAATCGCATCCTTGATGTCCGCAGGCGGGGCAGGGGGTTCCAGTATCTCGTCGACTGGGAGGGGTACGGCCCGGAGGACCGCTCCTGGATCTCACGTGCCCTCATTTTGGACCCGCAACTGCTGCGTGAGTTCTATGCCCGTAACCCTGATAAGCCTGGTCGAACGCCGGGTGGCGTTCGTTAGGGGGGGGGTACTGTGATGGTTCTGTTGTCTCTCTAGCAGTTCCAGAGTGTGGCAGGAGGCGGCGCCAACCTCGCAGGCAGAGGCCTGCTCCCACACCTGAGGCTCATCAGCCTGATGAGCCAACAACCTATTTAACCAGCCCCTCCTTTGGTTCTGTGCCGGAACATTCCCTTGCTATACCTGCTACGTTTGCTTGTCTCCTCCTGCCACACCCGTGTTGTGTTCTAGTCCCTGGTCTCCGGCTTGTAGTGGTTTTTGTTTCTCGTTCTACCGGTCTATTAAGACGGCTCTTTATGTTGCTACTTTGGTCCCTAGTGTTTTATGTTGCTACTTTGCGCTTTAGTGTTTCTTCATCCCTGAACAAGGTGATTTTTGGTTGCTACTTTGTTTTCTAGAACTTTTTCCCTGAGCAAGGTGATTTTCTGTTGATACTTTTGTGAACAATAAACTGTGGACTTTGTCTCTCACTCTGCATCCTGGGTCCTGGCCTTGCTTTGCCTCACGGCACATAACATGAAGTTTATGTTGAACCCTTTCTCATGTAAACTGATATTTCTGTTAGACTAGCTGTTTGCCAACAAGTTCAGTTCTCAAGGGTGGAGTGGATTCCAGAAGCGCAGATGCACGAGTCAGAGTTCACAATATTTATTGTACACAGGCACACCAAAAATACAAAAACACAAACATGTAACCAGACCAAAAACATGTCGAGTAACAACAAAAAACGCACACCGAGATGCGGAAATTAAACAAGCTTGCAAAAGGCAAGAAGTATAACTTAAAGTGCTTCAGCAAAAATGGGTAAGAATCAGAAGACAATATCAATACCAACCGGCAGGTGAAATCGAGAATCCAAAGAACAAGGCGAGAATCGAAAACACAAAGTCATAACTAGCTTGGGCGAGAGGGGCCTGCAAGAGATTTAGTTCGACAAACAAAACATTTGTACAATGACAAGGTCTATATAACTTGACTAATCAGGACTCATGAGGTACAGGTGCGGCAATCAGGCCAGGTGCCCACAGGACAGGCAGCTGCAATCACAAAAACAACCACTGACCCCGGGTTTTCACCGGATGCGGTTGCGGTGCGGTTGCGTGCTCCGAACGGGTCAATTTTTTGGTCAATCCACACCGGCTCCGCACAGCTGCGGTCCGGCAGCTCCGTCGCCGCCCACTTCCCAACGTGTCTCGCGGGACCGCGCGCGCGCGATCATGTGGCATTTCACAATGACAAACATACAGAAAGTCTGTGCTCAACAGAGAAGCAGAAAGAGAGGTGGACTTCTTTTGATTTAACCTTTTCTTCTTCTTCTGCTATGAGATTCCATGCAGCATCCTTTTTTTGGTTGTCCTTGTAAAGTATATTAATAACGAGAGTCGGGTCAGTGCGGGTCCACTCTTTATTTCTGTCTTCCGCGTCCGGCTGCCGCTCAGTACGGCAAGCGAGACGGGCACAACAAGCAATCGCGAACATCAAACTCACAATACATTACAGTCCTTATAAAAAGGATGTGCCGTGTCATATATTATTTTGTGGTTTTCCACCTCCAATATAAACCTCTCCTCGTCCATGTTCGCTGGTTTCTAAACCGTGAATGAGCACATGGCCCGGCGACGCCCACGTCACGGTTTGCTGAAAAACTTGCGAAATAGGAGCTGGCGAGTGTTTTATTCTGAAAGGTAACCGGAAATTTATTTTGAAACTGCCTGTCTTCCTGTCCCGCTCGATGTGTTTTGTGCTAGCTTGCCATTTGCCGGAGGCCTACCGCTGCGGCGTCCGGCAAAAATAGAAAATAGGTCTATCCTTGTCCAGTCGACACGCAACGCACCCGCAAGCGGTGTAAACTGCACCATTCGAATGAATGGAATCTAATTGCTTGCGTCTGTCACGCCGCCACCAGGCGTGGCGGCTCATGCTTTTATTTTTGTGTCTCTGTTTCCCGTTTTACTCTGAAATCCTAACTCTCCTCTCACCCCAGGTCACTTGCCCTTCCTGCCGCTCACTCATTACCGGTCCCCGCCCATGATTATCACCACCTGCCACCAATCAACCCACACAATAAAAGCCACCTGCATTCTCCCCTCCGTTGCCGAAGTGTCACCGTCAGTGCATGGAAGCGTCCACAGTCCTTATGTCCTCGTTCATGTTGCCTAGCGTTGTTGCCTTGTTTTTGTGCCTTTTCCTCCCTTTTGGAGCGCCTTTAGTTACCCCTTTTGCCTTGTGCCCTTTTTCCTCCCTAGCGGAGCGCTTTCTGTTGTCCCCAGTACCTTTTGCCTGTTTTTTCCTCCCTAGTGGAGCGCTTTTTGTTCTCCACTTTTTCCCCTCCCTGTTCTCCTCTCAGTTTGAGAGGAGACCACTGTTGGCCGGAAATAAACCTGCTGCCTTGGTGGCCTACCTTACGCCTGCGTCTGAGTCCTACTTGACCCCGCCTTGTCAGTACACTTCGGCCAGCATGGACCCAGCAGGCATGGTCGAGGCCGCACTGCAGAGCCAGGAGGCCCGGCTCAACAACCAGGACCGGACCCAACAGACCATGCTGTCCCGGATGGAGGAATTGACCAGCCAGGTCCACGAGCTGGTAGGCCTTTCACGGCGTCGAGCGCCAGCTCCCACTGGACAGATTCCTCACCCTGAGTTCTCTGTACCGACCACGCCATTCACCGGGGTAGGATTGAGACTGGCCTCCCCAGAACGATACTCCGGTGAACCCGGACGCTGTCAGACTTTCCTCACAGAATGTGACATTCATTTTGAACAGTTACCACAGGCATTTCCCACAGCCCGATCCCGAGTGGCCTTCATGTTGTCTCACCTGACGGGACGGGCCAAAACCTGGGCGACCGCGGAATGGGCCAGGGGTTCCTCGGTCTGCCAAAGCGTACAGGACTTTCGAATCGCTTTGCGCCAAGTCTTTGATCCAGAAAACAATGACCGAGAGAAGGCACGAGCACTGAGCCGACTTCAGCAAGGCAACGAATCTGTCAGCGACTATGCAGTTCGCTTTCGAACGTTGGCAACGAGCAGTGGCTGGAACGCCATCGCACTTCACGACCATTTTCTGAAAGGACTCTCACCCGCCATTCAAGAGCTTCTGGTTCCCGTAGATCTCCCCGCGGACTTGGACGCCTTGATTTCCCTCACCATCCGCACCGATCATCGTCGCCGGGAACTGGCTAAGATCGGCGGACTCCGAAGGAGGGAGGAACCCACCCCCTGGTCACGACCACCGGGGCCCGGAAGGCCGCAACCCATCCTTCCTTCCCGACCTGAACCAGGAGAGGTGGACTTCGCCAGAGAGGAACCCATGCAACTGGGAAGGGCCCGGCTAACGCCCGAGGAGCGACAGCGCCGCCGCCGAGAGGGCCGATGCTTCTATTGTGGTGGTCTTGGCCACCTAGTGGGATCCTGCACCACGAAGAGCGGGTCACCGGTGAGTCCTCCGTCACCCCGACCCGCCAAGAACCACAGGCTCACGCAAATGCAGATAAACCACCACAATGTCACCACAAATCTGTCAGCCCTCATCGATTCCGGTTCCGACGAGAGCCTCATGGACTGGGAGCTCGTGAGGCAACTACGAGTCTCCACCGAGCCACTTCTGTCAACCATCCAGGCTCGAGCGCTGAACGGCAAGGAACTTTTCAGAATCACCCACATCACTGAACCTCTGGAAGTGCACATCGGACAGCACCTCGAGACCCTTCGCTTCCATGTGTTCCATTCTGCCTCCCCCACTTTGGTTCTGGGTCACCCTTGGCTGCGTCTACATAATCCCAGAATCGACTGGAACTCTGGAGTCATTCTGGAGTGGGGAAAGGACTGCATGACTCACAGATTGGAACAACCCGCACCCCGGAACACCACAGCCCAGGTTCACCAGGTGTCCCTCGCCTCGTCCGCTCAAGAGGAATACCCGAACCTGCACACCGTTCCCTCCTGCTACCACCACCTGCGGGAGGTTTTCAGCAAAACCAAGGCCATGACTCTTCCTCCCCATCGACCGTATGACTGCCCGATTGACCTGATCCCCGGATCAACCATCCCCAAGGGGAGACTGTACTCGGTCTCAGGACCCGAACGCCAAGCCATGAACAATTATATTGACGACTCCTTGAAGGCCGGCCTCATCCGACCGTCTTCCTCACCTGCAGGCGCAGGTTTTTTCTTCGTGAGTAAAAAGGATGGATCCCTACGCCCATGCATTGATTACAGTCCCCTGAATGACATCACTGTTAAGAACCGGTACCCCTTGCCATTGATGTCCTCTGTGTTTGACCAGCTGCAACAAGCTAGAATCTTCACGAAGCTCGATCTCCGCAACGCCTATCACCTCATCCGGATCCGCGAGGGAGATGAATGGAAGACTGGTTTTAACACTCCCCGGGGACATTACGAGTACCTGGTCATGCCTTTCGGCCTCACGAACGCTCCCGCAGTCTTCCAGGCCATGATTAACGAAGTACTCAAAGATTTCATCGACCACTTTGTGTATGTCTACCTGGATGATATCCTAATCTACTCTCCTGACCAAGCAAGCCATCGAAGCCACGTGGACCGAGTCTTGCAACGCCTGCTGGATCACCAGCTTTACGTGAAGGCAGAAAAGAGCCTGTTCCACGTCAACTCCATCTCCTTCTTGGGATTCGTCGTGTCACCCGGAAAAGTGGAGATGGAAGCGGACAAGGTCAGCGCCGTGCGGGATTGGCCCACGCCGGACTCACGAAAGAAGGTACAACAATTCCTCGGATTCGCCAACTTCTACCGGCGATTTATCAGAAACTTCAGCACCATTGCTGCCCCCCTGCACGCCTTGACCTCCCCGCAAGTTCGATTTAGGTGGAACACGGAAGCTGAAGGGGCATTCAAGGACTTAAAAGCTCGCTTCACTAATGCCCCTATCCTCAGAGTCCCTGACCCCAAGCGCCAGTTCGTGGTGGAGGTGGACGCCTCGAGTATTGGTATTGGGGCAGTCCTGTCCCAGCGTTGTCAAGAGGACGGCAAGACACATCCCTGCGCTTTCCTCTCACGAAAATTATCAAAAGCGGAACGCAACTACTCGGTCGGTGATCGGGAGCTCCTAGCTGTGAAGGTGGCTCTCGAAGAATGGAGACACTGGCTGGAAGGCGCCGAACTCCCCTTCGTGATTTGGACCGACCACCGAAATCTGGAATACTTACGCCAGGCCAAAAGACTCAACCCTCGACAGGCCAGATGGTCTTTGTTTTTTAACCGCTTCGTTTTCTCTCTGACCTACAGACCCGGCAGTAAGAACATCAAGGCTGACGCTTTATCAAGAATTCACGAGTCCGAACCACTGGAAGCCGAGCCTGAGACCATTCTGCCCCGGGACTGCATAGTCGGGGCCATGAGGTGGCAAATTGAGGACGACGTCAAAGAGGCACTACGGAACGTCACTCCCCCCACGTCATGCCCACCACGCCGACTCTTTGTGCCTGAGGAACTGAGGGCCCAGGTAATACACTGGGCCCATACTTCACGATTATTTTGCCACCCTGGAGTTCGCAGGACCGTCTATGCTGTCGCCCGGAGATTCTGGTGGCCGGCAATGGAGACCACAATCAAGGACTACGTAGCTGCTTGTCCTACCTGTGCCCGCAACAAGACGTCAAACCAGTCCCGGATGGGTCTACTCCAGCCACTACCAATTCCATCCAGACCATGGGCGGAAATTTCAGTGGATTTTGTGACCGGACTACCACCATCCCATGGTAAAACCACAATCCTCACAGTCGTCGACAGATTCTCTAAGATGGTTCGTTTCATCCCATTAACCAAGCTCCCATCCGCCAAGACCACAGCCGACATCATGATCCACCACATATTCAGGTTCTATGGTTTCCCCTTACACATCGTTTCCGACCGTGGACCACAGTTCGTCTCCCGATTTTGGACTCAATTTTGCAAAGCCCTAGGTGCCAAAGCCAACCTGACTTCTGGGTACCATCCTGAGGCCAATGGGCAGGCAGAACGGCTGAACCAGCAGCTCGAAACCGGTCTCCGATGCCTCGTCTCCCAGAACCCGACAACCTGGAGCAAGTATCTAGTATGGGTCGAGCTCGCGCACAACTCTTTGCCCACATCTGCCACAGGTCTCACCCCGTTCAAGTGTGTCCATGGCTACGATCCCCCATTCTTCGCCGAACTGGAAGAGGAGGTAACTGTCCCCTCGGTCAAAGCCATGATCCGTCGGTGCCACAAGGTCTGGTCGGCGGCCCGGACGGCGCTTCAACGCCAGGGAGACCGGGTAAAGAGGGCCGCCGACCGGAAGAGGAGACCGGCTCCAGAATACCGTCCAGGCCAGCGAGTTTGGCTATCAGCCAAACACCTCAGGCTCAAGGTACCATGTCCAAAGTTGGCCCCGCGATTTGTGGGGCCTTTTCCAGTAACCAAGTCCATAGGACCTGCCGCCGTTCGACTCCGTCTGCCACGATCCCTCAGAGTTCATCCTACATTCCACGTCAGCCAAGTCAAGCCTGTTCATGAAAGCACACTGGTGCCCTCCGAACCCGACCCACCCCCCCCGGAGATGATTGAAGGCGGCCCCGTTTACAAGGTTAGAAAACTTTTGGATGTTCGTAATCGGGGCCGCGGAAGACAATACCTGGTGGACTGGGAGGGATACGGCCCGGAGGAAAGGCAATGGGTCCCCTCCCGGTTCATCGTGGATCCCTCGTTAATTGATGAATTTTATGAGGATCACCCTGACATTCCTGGGCCGTCAAGAGCCGGCCGTTGAGGGGGGGGTACTGTCACGCCGCCACCAGGCGTGGCGGCTCATGCTTTTATTTTTGTGTCTCTGTTTCCCGTTTTACTCTGAAATCCTAACTCTCCTCTCACCCCAGGTCACTTGCCCTTCCTGCCGCTCACTCATTACCGGTCCCCGCCCATGATTATCACCACCTGCCACCAATCAACCCACACAATAAGAGCCACCTGCATTCTCCCCTCCGTTGCCGAAGTGTCACCGTCAGTGCATGGAAGCGTCCACAGTCCTTATGTCCTCGTTCATGTTGCCTAGCGTTGTTGCCTTGTTTTTGTGCCTTTTCCTCCCTTTTGGAGCGCCTTTAGTTACCCCTTTTGCCTTGTGCCCTTTTTCCTCCCTAGCGGAGCGCTTTCTGTTGTCCCCAGTACCTTTTGCCTGTTTTTTCCTCCCTAGTGGAGCGCTTTTTGTTCTCCACTTTTTCCCCTCCCTGTTCTCCTCTCAGTTTGAGAGGAGACCACTGTTGGCCGGAAATAAACCTGCTGCCTTGGTGGCCTACCTTACGCCTGCGTCTGAGTCCTACTTGACCCCGCCTTGTCAGCGTCGCCGGACCGCACCGCAACCGCACCGCAACCGCATCCGGTGTAAACCCGGGGTGAGAGCACAGCCTGCAAACACGCAACATGACAACAGTTTCACCTGTATGGGGTTCTGACGTCCACTGTAGTGGACACATAATAGCTTAAAAAAAATAAAAACGTTTTTTTTCCCCAAATATTTCTTTTGTAGCATTCCAATTACTTTACAAAGTGGGGGAATTTCAAAATAAATGTGATTGGCCAATATTTTTTTTCCCTGGTAGTCAATTGCTGAAAACCGGACAATTCGTTTTTATGGCTGAGAAGAGAATAGTGAGGCCTCGGAGTGACCTTGTAGGAGAATGTGTTTGAATGACACAGATTAGGTTGGAAGTAAATCACCCGCTGTGTTTGTCACTGTTTCAAATGTGACAGTGGATATAGGAAAGATTTGCATAATTTGAAAATGCAGCCATTTTAAACACATCAAAGCGCCAATGCCTGCCATTCTGTGCCGTTCCAAACAGTCGCTTTGTACACACGGGATGCGCCACATCAAAAGAGCCATTTAACCTTTTTGCGGCCTGCAGTAAAAGGGACAACACAAGGAGTTACGTAAAGACGATGACAGAGCAGTATGGACTCACCGTGTGTGTGTCACAACTCACAACTTGTAGCGTGTCCTCACAGTGCGAGCCGGGGGAGCGCACACGTAAACGATTCCTGACATCTTCCTTCCAGCGCCGTCCCGGCTGTGTCCTTATACGGTCACGGTGATGGATGCACACGCTACCGTCGCAAGCATTCTTGAAAACATTCCCTTGCCGCTTCCTCCTCCATCCAGCCTGGAAGAGAGGACATAAGACAGAGGACTTCAGCTAGTGTTGCATTCCAGAAAAGTGGGGAATTCCAGACACCTGGCTTGGAAATGGGGAATATTGATTTAGAATGATGAGCAATTTCCTTAAAAATGGAGCTTCAAGCTTTTTGTTGCCACTCTCATATGAAGTTTAATGTCATATTAATCATAAAACAAAAGAGAACCTTTTGTATTTAACACAACCAAATGGAACATCCGCTTAGCAAGTTAGCTTAATGCTAACAATCAATACACCATTGACATGCTTCGGTTTAGCATCGATACGCATGGTTTGAGAACAATTTAAGCAATGGGTATTTGAACTCATCATCTTACTGTGACTGACTGAGACGCTTGACTCCATCAGCAGACCATCATCACATTAAATGATCTCTGCAATATTGGAATACCATATTTAAATACCCAAGGCATATTTTTTAAATACCTTATCATGCCCAAAAGTTGTACATGATCAAATGAATCCACAGTAATAGTACTTTCTGTAGGCATAAAAAGCAGGATTGAAGAAATTTTGAGATTCAATAAATGTGAGAAAAACTTGGCTGAGCAAAATTGCTTCCTGTTTTCATTCTTCTTCTTTCAAATTTGCAGTGTCAAAAAAATAGTCTGTTTCCATCTAGTGGGTAACAGTGGAATTACACCCAAAATAAACATGAAGCAGAAAAAGATAAATATCCATCCATCAATTTTCTTAACTGCTTGCTCCTCACAAGGACCGTGGGGGGTGCTGGAGCCTATGCCAGCTTCCGGCAGTAGGCGAGGTACACCCTGAACTAGTCGCCAGCCAATTGCAGGGCACACAGAGACGAACAACCATCCACACTCACAATCACCCCTAGGGACAATTCAAAGCGCCCAATTAACCTGCCAAGTATGTCTTTGGAATGTGGGAGGAGACCGGAGTACCCGGAGAAGACCCGGGCACGGGGAGAACATGCAAACTCTACCCAGGAAGGCCGGAGCCTGGACTCGATCTTGCTCAACTCAACTCAACTCAACTCAACTCAACTCAACTCAACTCAACTTTATCTATAAAGCGCTTTAAGAACAGGCATTGCTGTATACAAAGTGCTGTACATAAACATAAACATCAATTTTGCAATAAACAAGAACAAAGCAAACATTTTGAAACGAATCCAGGTTTTGTTTTGTTTTTTAATTTATTTATTTATTTTTTTTTTTTTACAAGTCCTCAGTTCTGGCGAGGCGAACGTGCTAACCACTCAACCACCATGCCACCCCCATTTAAGCTTTATCAAATGAAAAAAGTTGCAAAATAGCAGGACAGTTAACCCGGAACCCCTATGGGGTTTACTGCATTGTGAATGTATTATACCATATCAAGCATTAATTCCTCACAGTCCTCAGCCACATGTTTTGTTTTGATGCTTTGAGGTCGAACCTTTGTGAGCTCTGAGCGGAATATTTCCTGCTTGAATACTTTGTTAAGCTCTCAACCTGCTGGCTAAGGATGTGGACCTCGGAAACCCTTTTTAAATCCCCGCCACTATTCAGGCTGGGATTTTCCCTGGCATTGCCGCTGACAATAAACCGTGCGCTGTTGGGGAAAGCAAAGTCTTGCGGCGCTGTCATATTTCGCCCCTCCAAAGACACCCCAAGGGGGCTGCCAGTTGTTTGGCTTTTAATGCAGGTTTGATGGTTTACGTCTGCCACCTGCTGATCTGGCTGGTCTCGATGGAGAGCCCCGGAGCTGTGAAGTAACCCACATAGTCGACATTTCCCGCTCTTTTGAGATATCCGCTCACAACAGAACAGAACAGCACAGCGCAATGACGTTTACCTCTCAAACTAATACAACCCTGAGAACTGCACCTCATACAGAAGAAGGCTCACTAAGAGGATTTATTTCTTCAAAAAAAGATAGAAAGTGTGTGTGTGGGTGTGTGTGTGTGTGTGTGTGTTTGGGGGTAGGAAATTCCCAATTTGGATTATTCCGTCTCCTTCTTTCTGCTGCGCGATGGTATTTTATAATACTGATATCCTCTTTCCGGCAGTGTTTAATTCCCTTAAGAGGCAACTTGACAGCAGCCTCAAAGTGACACTGAGCTCTCAATGCTGCTGCAAGGAGCAACAGATCAAATTAAGGTTGTGGTGTGTGTGTGCGTGTGGGGGTGTGTGTGTGTGTGGGGGGGGTGGGGGGGTGGGGTCCGCTTTTAATGACAGAAATACAACTTCACCTCTTAACCTCTTAAACCAGAGGAGTCAAACTCATATGTTATCACCCGCTACATCCGAGTTAAGGTTTCCCTCAGAGTGCTGGTATGGTCGCCATAGTAACCTTATCTTCAGTGGTTTCAAGCGGCCCTGACAGCTTTCGTGTTAGGTTAGCGCTAATGTTGGCGCTAACTTTATTGTTCAGTGTTGTGTGTTTGTGCAAATGTTGACACATGAGTAGACACTGTGTTCTGTGCTCATTTTAATCCTATCTTGTATGCTGGCTACTTCCTTTCAATAGTACTCGATGTGTGTTGTTTAGCTACACTTTGTTTCTATTTATTAGGCATGTAGGATTTAAGTAAAATAAACATTTTTTTTGTGTTTTTAAATCTGGTTGGTGGATGACCACCAAAAAGCCAACTAGGATTTGGCGGGATGATGTTTTTGGCTGGAATGACCTGTCAGATTGTCAGCCACTTTAGGGTGCCTGGACGTGTTAAAATGAACTCTATAATATTTGTGGAGGTTCTAACAGACCATAAAAAGAAGAGCAGTACCTTTTGTAGTAATGTGAGAAAACTAAACTCACCATTTATCTTTAGCTGCTATTGGTACGCTCACTTAGTGAAAGTGTGAGTGGTTGTCTGCCCAATCCCATGTCATGCAAAGTGGCATATAAGTACCGGTACTTACACTCGGTACTTAATACTTAAGTAAAAGTGTATTGAAAATGCTTACATTAAAAAAATAAATAAAAAATGCTTACATAAAACAACTCTCATGAAAGTACTGATTCAACTCCTTTAATGAAGTAAAAATACAGACTCTGAAATGTAATCAAGTGTAAAATGATGATTTACTCTCACTTATATAAAGAAATAGGGTGTAACCACATTTTGATTTCCAAAAAGAGGGCACTCGGCTTGGCCTCAAAATACTTAAATAATACTCAAAGTTTACACAAATATGTCGTACATTACATGATTTTCATGTATGGGTTGAAAATAAAACAAAACAACAACAAAAACACCTATGTAGTAATACACATTTTGATAACTTGGCACAACGGAAGAAAAAATGTCTCTTCTAGCCAAAATAGTGTCTCTCTTTTATTAACCGCTAGCTTTAATAGTACCTGTATTGAGAAATAGAAAAGAACTCTCTTTACAAGTCAGATTTTGTTGTTGAGAGATAGCAAGCGGTTTGATCTTCATGCTGTGCTCCCGACAATATGACGTGCTGACACCATTAAATAACTCTCTTAAATGTGGCCATGGATTGGGAATCTGTTCCCATCATCTAGAGTACTTCCTGGCTCACAGTCCTCCAAGCCCTTGTTTTTTTTTTCATCCTCTCAGTCCCCGTGATCTCAGTCAATCACTCACGAGTTCAACCGCGGTTGACTTTACATCTCACTATTTATGTCTTTTTTACATTGAGTCATCATCATCCGTGGAGATTGAAAAAGTAGCAAGCTTATTCTGCCAAAGTGAGCAGTAGAAAGAAGAAGATATGTATTCAAATGAAGGAAAAAAAAGGGGGAAAAAAAAAAGTTGTCAGAAAATGAAATACTCAAGTGAAGTACATACACCTGAAAATCTTCTTAATTTCTACAACAAGGCATTTGTCTTAAGTTACTTCCCCACTTAATTGCCGTGAAGCTGGACCAGGTTGTACCTCGCCTTACCCAGTCAACTGTGATAGGCTCCAGCTCACGGGAAAAGTTTATGTGGATGGTTCAAAGTGGGTCACTCAAGTGGTTGACTCGTTTGACTTCTGCAAGCACTGCAAATCGGTCAGTGTTAAATTTCCAGTGTTCGATCAAATATGCAGTAAGTAGTGTTATTTTAACACAATAAAAAGTTCCACTGTCAGAGTAAATTTCCTGGAGTGTTGGGGTGGATGTTGGATGTAGCCTGAATAGCACTACCTTGAGTGTTAAATTGACCACACCCTCATTTCTGGCGGCGCTTTCCAATTTTCCAGCGTGCTGTCGACATTCCAATAACGATACATACAGTTGAGGTGGCGTGGATCAATGGCACAGTGGTCATCTCCTGATCCTGAGAGTGTGGGTTTGATCCCAGGCCAGTGTGACTATGTCAAAGTATCCTTGAGCACGATACTGAACACCCAATTGCTCATGTGAAGTGCTTTGAAGCCCTTGTAAGGAAAAAAAACGCTATATAAATGAAGTACCATTTAGCAAAGTAAAGTGTAGTTTGAGTTAAATTTTTAACACTGATGCTTAGTGCACTACACTCATAAGTATTTAAACACCAGACCCAAGTGTAGTTTGGCACAATGAAATGTTGAACACTGACACTAGTGTAGAGTACTTTCAACACTACTCGTGTAGTTATACCAGTGTATTTTTTTAAATTTTTTTTTATTTTTTTTATAACACTATACAGAGTTTAAGTAACACTGGTTAAAGTGTAAAAAAAAAAGTAACACTTTGAAAATTGTCATTTACACTCATTGGTGTGGACACATAAACACTTTCCTAGTGTTCGATTTAACACTTCAGTACTGTTAATCTACGTAACACTTGTGCAGATGGTGTGAGTTCAATTCCCACTACATGATTGTATGAATGGTTGTCTGTCTCTTTATGTGTCCTCTGAACAACTGGTGATCCATCCAAGGTGTAATCAGCTGGGAGAGACTCCAGCTCTCTTAGAAAATGGATGGAGGTTTTTCAAGTGTTTTTGGAACATGTCATTGTATACTCACGCTGTCATCCTTTTTCTCCCTACTTCCTCCTTCTGTCCTTGTCCCCCTCCGCCAGAGTCTGTGAGCAGGTGAGAGAGGGACACTGTCTGCCCCACTGTCCAGCGACACCATGAGCTGGAGCTTCCTCACGCGGCTGCTGGAGGAGATCCACAACCACTCCACCTTCGTGGGGAAGCTGTGGCTCACCGTGCTCATCGTCTTCCGGATCGTCCTCACGGCCGTCGGGGGAGAGTCCATCTACTACGACGAGCAGAGCAAGTTCGTGTGCAACTCGGGGCAGCCAGGCTGCGAGAACGTCTGCTACGACGCTTTCGCCCCGCTTTCGCACGTCCGATTCTGGGTCTTCCAGATCATCCTGGTGGCCATGCCGTCTCTCATGTACATGGGCTACGCCGTCAATAAGATTGCGCGACTGGATGAAGCCAAGGGAGGAGCTGGTGCCGCCGCAGTGAGAACCACCGGAGGAGGGGGCTACACGCACAGGAAGCCCAGGAAAATATGCTTTGGGGCGCGGCAGCACCGGGGCATCGAGGAGACCGAGGAGGATCGCGAGGACGACCCGATGATCTACGAGGTCCCGGAGATCGAGCCTCCCAAGAGGCCTCGCGATCCGTTGCAACCCACGCCCAGACCCAAGATCCGGCACGACGGTCGCACGCGCATCCGAGACGAGGGGCTGATGCGAGTTTACGTTCTGCAGCTGGTGACCCGCACGGTGCTGGAGGCGGGCTTCCTCACGGGTCAGTACCTGCTGTACGGCTTCCGCGTGATGCCCGTCTTCGTGTGTTCTGGGAAGCCTTGCCCCCACAGCGTGGACTGCTTCGTGTCGCGGCCCACGGAGAAAACCATCTTCCTGCGCATCATGTACGGCGTCACCGTCCTTTGCTTGACGCTCAACGTTTGGGAGATGCTGCACTTGGGTATTGGCTCCATCTGCGACATCCTGCGCCGTCGCCGCTGCCCGCCTCCGGACGACGAGTACCAGTTGGGCTTGCTGGGCGCCAACGTGGGCGGCGAGGGCTCGGTGGGGGGCACGGGACCAGAGGCGGGTTCCGAAGGCGGCGTGGGCGGCGACGGACCCGCCGACTACGTCGGCTACCCTTTCTCCTGGAACACGCCGTCGGCGCCGCCCGGCTACAACATCGTGGTGAAACCGGAGCAGATGCCCTACACCGACCTGAGCAACGCCAAGATGGCGTGCAAGCAGAACCGGGCAAACATTGCTCAGGAGGAGCAGCAGCAGTTCGGCAGCAACGAAGACAACTTCCCCACCGGAGGCGAGGCTCGCGTGGCCCTCAACAAGGACATGATTCAGCAGGCCCACGACCAGCTGGAGGCCGCCATTCAGGCCTACAGCCAGCAGCATCGCGCAGAGGAGCAGCTCGGAGACAGCCAGGACGACAAACCCCAGAGCAACATTATCCAGACTCAGCCTCACAAGGAACGCAAGCACAGACTCAAGCACGGCAAGGGGGGAGGAAGCAGCGGCGGAGGCAGCAGCAGCAACAGCAGCAGCAGCAAATCGGGAGAAGGAAAGCCCTCTGTATGGATTTAACCCAGACGCGGATGCAGTGTACAGACCACACTGAAAACCGTCAGTGCCTTACAGCAGGGCTTCTTAAACCTTTTGGGTCCAGGAATCCCTTACAGGGGAGACATTTTTCCAAGGACCCTCTCATAATCGTAATGCAGGGTAGACCAATGTGCGGCCAGCTGTGAGTTTTGTAGTGGCCCGCAGCACATGGCACGGTGGGTGACTGGTTAGCACGTCTGCCTCTCAGTTCTGAGGACTCGGGTTCGAGTCCAGGCTCTGGCCTTCCTGGGTGAAGTTTGCATGTTCTCCCCGTGCCTGCGTGTGTCTTGTAAAACACTTTTTCCCATTTAATTAAAAAAAATCATTTCAAAATGTCTAATATAGCCATTTAAGATTTAGGAACATAACTTTAAGTGCAATATGAGGCAGAAACACTCTTATTTTATACATGGTCCATGTGTAAAATAACAAGGTATTATTGGCTTAAAGTTGCGTTCCTAACGGCTATTGTTTGACATTTCGAGTTGAATGTTTGTCTTTTTTTAATGGGCAAAAGATAAATTATGACCAAGTTTTATTTATCTACATTCCCTTCCTTTAAATCTGGAGAATGAATTTCAAAGTAGCCTTGGTCCAGAATATTGAAAAAGAAATTAAGTAAACCAGCTACCAGCTGACTAACTCATTTACAGCTACCCAGCCAGGCACTCGCTGATAATGCTAACTGCTAGCTGCTAGTCAGTAGCCATTTACGTTGGAGACTAAGTTCTGCCGTATCAATGACGACGTAATTAGTTAGCGGTTTCTTATCGTCCTAAATCAGAGATTGAATATGAGTTTGTGATAGCGTTGTGTTGATGTTGGTCGCAAATTTGTTTATTTTTATTTTTTGCACCCTGCAAGGGATCCCTGGACTCAAAAAGTTTGAAAACCCCTGCCTTAGATAATCCTGAGAGCTGGACAACATTTTTTTTACTGTGTATGAGACGATGCAGCTGACACTTTTGTCTGGGCTATATTGTCAAACTTGTAGTCACTTTTGCGTCTAACTCCTTTAAAGTTTGTCCTCATTGTCTGCCTTTTTGAAGGGGAAATTGTCCGGTGAGAACACAAACCAGATGCCAATCTGATTTGACTCCCAATTGAAACAATGACGCTACCTTTAAAATGCAATAAAAGCAACGCCAGTGACTTTTTTCCTGTCAAGTGAGAGGATCAATGTCCCGTCTCCCCCTTGTATGCATTGAACAATGTTTATGTCTCGTGTGCGCGCCTGAGTTTGTTTCAACATGAGTGCTCCAAAGGGAGCCGATTGTTTCCTTTTCCTCATATGTCCTGAAACAACATGGTGCATACTTTTCCGTACGTTTCTGTTCTCTCTCACGCCTGGCAGCTGACTGCCCCCTGGTGAAGGCTGTGCTTATTGCAGTGCCAGTTTGCCAAGGATGGAGCTGAAGTCTTCCTATTGGTCAAAGATCATGTGAAACTCTGAGGGGTTAAAGCCATTCAAAAAAAAAAGAAAAAAAAACTACAATGAGACCAAACACTGTTTTGTGTGACTGTCAGTGCCAAGATTTCAAGAGACGGAATGCCGTGGCCATGCTTATACCCCAAACGCCTGCGTTGAAACCAACCTTTTGTAAAAGTCATCTGTCTTTCCTTTTCTACAATGTGTGTGTGTGTTGGGATTTAAAACAATGGCAACAACAACAAGCGGGGGCCTGTTTTTATACCAAACGGCTTTTTGTCCAACCCATTTTTTTTTTATATATATAATACAAAAAGAGCAGAAACCTTTTAAAAATGGAATTAACTGTGTGGGTATTTATGATCGTTGTGTCTCAAATTGCCTTCCAGATGTAAAACATGAAAGAAAAAGTGGAATGACAGTCTAGTTTTATAAAATGTAGAGAGAACGAAGGAATTGAGGAACCGTTTGGGGCTACCCTGAAGTCTGTGTTGAACCTTTCAGCAAGGGTCAGGCATTGTAGATGTTACTGGAGAGGACCCGCCCGAGTGTCGCATGGCGTCAGAATGCCCCCAAACGAGCTTGTGTTTGCATAGCTTCAACGCCTGGGCGAATGCAAATGAGAGGAAGCCAACCGTGATAGGATACACCCGCCAACTGAGATGGCGACACTCTAAGTCTTGCTTTGAATAGAAGAAAACAAAAGAAGAATGGAGAGTTGCAGGTGATGGTTTAAATCCTTTCCAAAGAAGGTACATTCCGGAACGCTCGCGAGTTCAAAACCTACGGGTGAATTGCCTTTTTGGAGGCCGTAACATGCCTGAAAGCTCACCAATATTTTCCAAGCGTGTGTATCCTCCCAAACTCAACCAGTCGCACCACATGGAAAGTTAGAGAAATTTAGCCCCTTACACCAGTTTCACTGATCGACACTAAATTCATCAGAACAAAACAAGTCTTAACGACCCTGTAAAGTGAATTCTGCGATTATACAAACAATACACCAGATACATGTCAACCTGAAAAATCTGTAAATACTGTACGTTATCTCTTCGGATAGTCCTCTGATATGGCCACCTAAGAGTGCCTCGTTGTTGGGTGTGAGTGTGCGTATGTCATTTTTTTATATGCCTGGGTGGAAGGTCTTAGGTGACAACCAGCATGTAGACAGGGCATAGCTGGCATGTTCACTTTAGAGTGCCTCGTTGTTACAGCTCTCCATGACGAGCCTGTGTCGGTGTAAGATGTGCTCGGACTGCCAGATTGTATCGGGGTCGCCTGCAGATGACGTCACATTACAGTATTGTCTGGAAATTGCCCGTTTACAATTGTTCAAAATAACAGAATTTATGGATTCAAATTGTAAAAATGTAAATAAACCTAAACATATAAAAGCATGATACTTTAAGAGTGGGAAAAAGAAAATAGATGACATCAGTACAGCAGCGCTAACGAAGTTAGCTTCGGTTTGGTTTCTTGTTTAGCTGTTCACAAATAAATCATAATAACTAAAAACCATCTTAATGGTAATAGGAACATTTTTAACAATCTAAAATGACAATATTTGTCACATCTGAGACAATTGTTTTGTGTATTTATCATTTAGTCAATCTTATTTTATTTATTCAATATATTTGTGTTTATATTCTTAGTTTTATTTACGTTTTTACAATTTCAGTCTGTACATTTTGTTATTTAAATTACATCTTTAATATTCTCTTTCCAATGTTTGGCGTCAACTGGATAATTTCCAGCCAATCCTGTAGCGGGACGTGTTCGTTAGGCGACCCCGATACTATCTGGCAGCCCGATCACATCTTACACCGACACTGGGTTTATATTTTCAAGCTACCATTTTCATAATTTTGATGCCTCATTATATATACTTGACAATTATTAGAATTGTTCAAATTTGGCAGTGTTGTTAACATCGCACTTCTTTTTGGTGTGTCAAATTTGGAAGACGTTATTTTCACTTTACAGGGACTTTAATAATCCATGCTTGAAATTGAATAAGTCACCAATTTTGGTTCAAAGTGACCATGGAGAGCAAATTCTCGGGCTGTGTTTTGTGAGTGTAAAGTGACATTTTGACATGGCATTTTGGGTAATTTTGAGGATTCACCGTTATTCACCATGAAAACGGTTAGGAAAAAACTGGAAAAACAAAACAAAACAGTTTCACAAATGAACGCAAAATGCCCATCATCCACTGAAGGGCCATTCATCCCATCCGTGAAAACGAGCTTCGTATTTCCACAGTGACCAGCATCAGCGCTTGCATTCTCATTGTCGTGCTGATGCCGAATTTATGGCAGCGTTGCGTCCACTCAAGAATGTGATATTTCAGGTCCCACACCTGTTGCCCTTCTGTAGCAACAATGTACAGAAGTCAGGTTATCACAAGACACGAGAGGCGCCAAGCAATAACCTCCCCAGCTTATACTGATGATCTCATATTTGACACACTCAAGTCATTGGAGGGGGTGTTTGTCACGGAAGACTCTGCCAGTCAAACAATGTGGGCTGTCGTGTGGCAAGGCTGCATTCTTTCCTTTCATGACATAAATGATTAAAAAAAAAAACTATAAGATGGATTTGTCATTGTTACAGATGTGTGTGCTTTTCCTATGCCTTTAAAATTACATGTCACTCAGTTTACTTGCAAGTTTTTGTTGTTTTTTGTTTTTTACATTCTGTAATGGGTATATTTGAGATGCATGTTAAAAGACCTATTTTCTTAATAAAAATAAATGAAAAATGCCAACGAAAATGATTGAAGCTTCTTCTTGATATTTTGTTACATTACTTTGTTGGCAAGTTAGTGATAAATATGTATAAAAACAAATCAGGAATGAGGCAAATACTTTTACACATCACTGTATAAATGTGTTAAATTGCCTGTGTAGATACGTTTTATGATGACACTTAAAGACTTCAAGATAAATAGTTTTATAATCAGTTACAAAAATGTTTATATTAGCAAAATTGAGTCCCTCAGATATTGCCTTCAAGAAAACAGAATTTATTGTCAGCACATCAAGTTTAGTTTTTTATTATTGTGCGTCAGCAAGTCAGTACAGCACTTTAGCTCATTTATTGCTTATTGTTGGCAACACGTACCTCCAGTTTGTGTGCGTGTGCGTGCGTGCGCGCGCCAGGCTTGAACAACATTCATTGAAACTGTATTATAGGAACCATACAATGAGTATTTTAAGAAAAACAAAACCCCAAATTTTCACCTGAAATCCTGAAGTGCTCGATTCACAGTTATGTGCCCTAAGTCAATTAAGTATAATTGGAATTTAAAAAAAAAAAAAGGCTCTTTGTGTAGTAGTACATTAGAACAAATAAAATGGTCAAAGAATGACCAGAAAAAGTAGTAAACATTCTGGGAAAAGTTAAACATAAGTCATTTTATGAACAAAATGTTGAAGTTATGAAGATATCAGAGAAAAATCTTAAACATGCAAGAAAATGTTGAGATTTGCTTATTTCAGTCATGTTACATGAAAAATTAGATGAAGTTCGAATGAGTGTCAAATTTTGGAAGAAAAAGCACAAAATTAGCGGAAAAAAATGTCCAACAGTTTTTATAAAAGTCGAATATTTGCAACATAAAGTTGTAATGTAATGAGAACGTTTAAAAAAAAAAAATAAAGTCATTAGAATGAACGTCATGGATTAAAGAGAAACACTCGCAAATTTATGAGACAATGTGACCTTAGGACAAAAAGTGGCAAATTATGAGAAGAAGCCAAAAATTGAACTGATGCAATAAAAAAGGCATGTTTACATGAAACAGGGTCAAATGAAAAAGTCGCTCAGTTCATGAAAATAGAATCTTAACGTTACATGTCAATGTCACGCAATGTCAAATACAAAAATATTTGCATAATGTTATGACAACTTATGAGGCTACATAAAGGTCAGCATTGGTCCCATGCCATCAACATTTTTTTTCTCCACAATTTTTTTATTTTTATTTAATTCTGCGACTCATTTAACTAGTCTCTGCTTGCTTCAAGTTTGCTTAATGCAGAAAAAATGGCTGAACAGCTGTGCACCTTCTAAAACTGTGCATCACCTGCCAACCTTGGAGAGTTGAAGAATGAATGGCTTCAATTCGTTTGGGGAGAAATTCTTCAACATTTTGGAATCAGAACTCTGCTGTCTGGACACCTTTACTTTGCAAATGTATTTAGCGAGTGAGACAACGACAGCTGCTTCCCAGCTATACAAATACAGTACATACAAAATAAAGTACAGATCTATGGTGTTTTACAACAAAACTTAAAATTCATAATATACATAAAATAAAATAGTGAAACTTGCAGTCAGTGTCTCAAAAACGCTTTTAGTTTCTTTGAACGGGAGCTGAGCCTCAATATAAAATCCTCCCTATTGATTTTCGTCCACAACATCTTTTAGTATGAAATTAGCAACCCACTTCCTCTTTAATTTGTATTTCTATGGTTGAGTAATTGTTATTAAAGTACAATCAAATGCTTGCTGTTTGGGGCATGTCTGGGTGAGACCTGACATGGCCACCACATGCTGCGATATTGTCAACGACCAATCAGAAGGACGTTTTCCATATTCATATTGAAGAGAACATGGGTTATATATATATTTACATATCGAATAATGAGAAATCCACCCAATCAAGATGCCAGATTAGCTTGAAAAAGGACATTCTGGGGATTTCCAGCTCAAACTATCTTGCAAACTTGATAAAAGGTCACCTACATGGAAATTAAAAAATGTGGCATGGGACCTTTAACTAGATGAGTAACAAGATCATTTTCTTAACAGTCATTTGTTTGCATGAGGTGTCAGAAAATTTGTAGGACTAGCATCACAAAACTACAAGTTTTCCCATTGCGTGTACTCCAGACCATCAACCAACATGTCTACAAAGAGATCATTTTCTTTGAGTCAAAAGTTGGGGCAGGACACCTTGTGGCTGCTCACAATGCCATGAGCATCCAACACTTCCTGGCTGAGAAGGACATTGCAATGGTGTCGTAACCTCCCGACTCGCCAGACTTTTTTTCCCCCCCCACTTCCCTTAGTTCCTAAAAAAACACAAAAAAAAACAACCTCAATTTGAAATATAGCTTTTGTCATTTCTGACACCTTGAATGTACTTTTCTCCTTCATATTACAAGATGGATGATATTTCCAGCCCAGAACTGCAGTAAGTGGCGGTTACATGCAGTTACAAAAAAACTACATAATATTGTTTATCAGTCACGTGATAAATTAAGTGCAGTGGAACTCTTCGACAGTGGCAATTTCTTTGGGAAAGCTCTTCCCTGTTATAGGTGGAAGTTGCAACCCCGTTTTTTTGACCCAGTCCCTTGCTTATGTTTTTTTGGGACGCAATCTCCCACCAAATAAAAACATTTGCATGATAGTGTCAATCACTCATGGATTTTTGCTCTTTGTAGTCGGGTTTAGTCCCCACTGTATTGTACCAATTGGAAAAAAATGGAAGTGTAAAGATGAAACATTTTCAGGAAGCTACAGTACATTGGACTGACAAAAGGCACTGTGGCAACACCCTCAAAGGTGTCAGAATGGCTTTTCCAAACAATCTCTCCAGACTCAAGCTGGACAACATACAGTAATAAATAAGTTTTAAGGTTGAAAAAGTCTTCAGTGTTTAGTTTCTTTTCTGCAGTGCAAATGTGTCAGAGTTTTTATTTGGGTGGACAATCCCCGAGGTGAAGCCTGAGCACGCCCTGACTGTGCAGCTTAAGCAGCATGTCAAACTCCACGGGCATGGCGTGGAACTTGGCATTGACCTTCCTGTCGTCATAGTAATGATTGGTCAGCGTGTAGAGCCCGTGCGGGTGGTTGCTGAAGGGCCAGAAGCCGTACAGGTGCACGTTGGAGCATGCCTCCAGAGCCATGCTGGCCATCATGATGCCCGTGCTGAGTCGACGGGACTTGAGGCCGTTGGTTTTCCAGAAGCGGGACAGGTTGCGCAAGTAGTCCGGGTTGAAGAAGACGGGATGAGTGGGGCTGGCAAAGTCGTCCATGGTGTAGGCCGCCCGCATTGACAGCGCCGTGTTTAAGCCGTAGGAGAAGGCGGGAAAGAGGATCAGGGCGTTCCCGTAACTCTGGAGTCTGTCTGCAAAACTCCGCCTCCGTCCTATCAGAGACTCATACCTGTGAGGGGACAGAGCCGGTGGGATTAACGTCTCGTCCCGACGACATCACAAAGGTGCCCACTGCTCCTCAGACGTGTTAAGGTCACCAATACAGTATCATGACAGGCTTCCATTCACTGAAAACGCTACTGCTATTAATAAGTTATTAACTACTGACTTGTATGACTTACCAAGCAACTAAGGGCTACATTCTCCCGTAATTCTCCCCATCCAGATTTCTGACATACCCATCATGAAGTGAAGTCTGAGAACGGCCATAACACCCTCAGCATGATGTGTTCATGCGACGAGATTTCCATCGAGATCCATTTGGAAAATATGTCACATTATAAAAGTGAAATTAACTTACATAACAGATCTGGAAGTTATACTAATCATTGCCAGTTGCATGGCTACATTGAAGAAGCATGTGTTGTTGCATTCTGTATTTATGTGTGTGACACGTGTGTGCGCACGTGCGGTCAAAAGGGACAATTCTGACCAAAATGTTTTCTATACACATCATAGTTTTGCTGAGTGTACACTATTGCTTTTATTGTTCAATTACGAAGAAAATATTAATGATGATTAATTTGGTAAAAAAAAAAAAAAAATGGTCTGTTTGTACAAACAAGAAAATGATTAAATGTAAAAAAATATTGACTTTTTTTAAACAGTAGTTTTGCAAGTTCCTTTTGAATCAAATAAGATTCATTAAATTAGTTACATTAAAATAAAAAAAAGGTACAAATATATATATATATATATATATAATTAAATGACTCAAAAGTATTAATCTATTGTTTTTGTTGCAGATTATGCTGATTTTTTAATTGTGGAGTGTAACAATTGAAATTGTAATTACATTTTTATTAATTGCACAGCCCTACCACAGAGGGCATGCATAAATAAATAAATAAATAAATACTACATATGTATTGATAGCTCTGATTCCACGGAACATTTTGCGTGGTCAAAAGTTAAAAAAAATAAAAATCATAAATGACTTAGTTATCACACTTACAAAGTGTCCAAATTTTGGACAAACTAGACCATATGGGGTAAAAGTGTTTTAACCCTCAACAAGGGTTAAAAATGTACAGAGTAAAAGTTACTAAGTTTTAGGATGGTAAGAGTTTGCTCTGTGAAGAAACTGTTCTGAAAAGCAAACAAATCAGAAGCGGATGTTCCACCGAAGTTCAGTTCAATAACAAGACATTGGTATTAATAATGCCTACTTCAGTATATGGCAGACATTACAGTCTGGCAGGTGTGTTACAAGATTGGTTGCCATGCTCACTTTTCTCTGAGGATGCTGGGGTTGGCTGTGACGAGGTCCGTCTTGACTCCCACATGTTCGCTGTATTCATCATTCAAAGGCGGCAGATTGCACCTTATCACGTACTGAGCCGAGTCGATCGTTTTTCCGCAACCACTGTCCATCAGGATGCCTCCGTTGCCGACCACGGCGCACGTGTCAAACGTCATGTTTCCAAACGGATGCTCCTGAAAGTTGACGCACATCAGGATGAGGATGGAATGAATTTTCAAATAGTTCTTAATGGACACGATTTCAGACTTTGATTCAAGCTGAAACCAAAGGCCTGAGAAAAGTTAGTATTTATAACATTAGAGGCTTGTTTTCATCCCTTTAAAAAAAAAAAAAAGTGTTGCATCATCTGCCTGCTGACTACAGTAATCCTAAATTCTCTACCTAAAATTTTTATGCCATTTGATGTGAGCAACCAACAGCTGAGCCGGAAGCGGTACGGTGAAGCCGAGCACCCTTATCTAATGCCTCTTCAAACATTAAATCTGGGAGACATACCACCTGTTAATTGTTGTACAAACTTTTTATAGCTGAGATCATTTATCCTTAAAAACCAAATTTATTAGGGGACTGCAGAATGAATGAATTTTGATGGTATCAAATGCTTTGTAGAAATCTAAAAATAGCATGAACCATCTGTCCTTCACCATTTCTGGATAATGTAAAATATCTAAGACTAGCCTCACATTATTTGCAATATATCTCAAACTCATAAAACTATCAATCAAAAACTAACCTTAAATCTTCTGGCTAATGAAAGTGCCAGAAATTTCTAATCATTGTTAAGTAGGCAAATCGGGTGCTAATTATTATTATTATTATTATTATAAGAGCAATTTGTCCGTGTATGGTTTAGCAATTAAGATCCATAGTGCTTGAGTAGAAGTAGTGGGGAGAACATTCACATTATTAATACATTCTACAAAAACTATGCAAAAATAGAGTCAGTTCAGTAACAAGAAAATTATAAAACTGAGATGATAGCCCATCAAATCCTGGAGATTTGTTGTTTTTAAGTGGATTTATCATTTCCTGTACTTCTTGCAGGGATACAGGCCAATCACAGCTCTCTCTCTCTCTCTCTCTCTCACCCCCCCCCCCCCCCCCCCCCCCCCCACACACACACACACACACGCACACACACACACACACACTCTCTCTCCCTCACTTACCATTTTAGCCAAAAGGCAGTTTATGAAATTCTCAGAAGCCGTTAAGGTTACATTTCGAGTTATAAAGCTCTTCATAAACGTTTGAACAAAAGCCTGCAACTTTGCGCTGATCTTCAGTAATTGTTCCATATTTAACTTATTAATAATATTATTGTGGTTGGTGGAATAATGGTTTTCTAGGCTGAAGTAGTAATAACAATTTTACTTTCTCTCTTCTAGCACGAGATTTAATGAAAGCTCCTTTTGCTTTTTGGCAATATAAATCAAGTTTCATCTGTGAGACATCATTCTTTTTCCTCTTCTGTTAGAGAGTCATTGTCATTACTGGATAAATTGCTTATGCTAGAGATAATCTTCAACTCCTACTCTTTCCTGGCTTGGACTGTTGAATTTTCCCCATCTCATATTTGAGAAGTTCCCAGCAAAGCCCAAAAGAGTTTTCCTTGTTTGCTTTAGACCAGTAGGATGAAATCATTTCCTTAATCTGATTTTGAACTTCCATATTTTGTAGCAATGAACAGTTAAGCTTCCAGCATGTAAATGTGAGGACAGAATAGGAGACCAGCAGAGATATTAACAGATCTGCATATGGTTTAGTGATCAGGTTAAAACGTTGGGCAGATGCGAGCATCAACATTATCCTTATTTAAACGATTGGAAATGAGTCATAAATCTAGATTAGCGCCGGTTTTATTGCTTTAAGTATACAATCTGCTATCAATAATCTTCTCTCTCTCGATAGGTCTATCAGATGCAATTTTATAAAGTCAGTTAAGCAGAGGCGATTCTACCACGAAGAGTGGGCGGGGGTATTTGTTAGGTAGCTTGTTGTGGTTTGGGGGTACTTCCCGCTCCAAATATTGCATGGGAAGTCAGTGAGTAAACCAAATCTAATCAAAGTTACGCAAAGGAGAAAATGACTTAAAATATAAACATATCCCAACCCTAATTTCTTGGGAAAGGTACTCTTTTTGATACAACAGCTCTTTAACATACGCATTGACAGTCATGTTTCTGGAGTAAACCAGCTCCCCACAGTTTGCAGTGAGAATTAACAAAAATGGAACTCGGACTTGTTTTTGAAATTTCCTTTTAAATTAAATGCGCAAGATCTACTATATTAAGACATTAACTTAGTAAAGAATGTTTGTTTTTTGACTATACTTGTCTGTACTATGTTTTATAAAAACATACTCAACTCAACTTTATAAAGCACTTTAAAACAAGCACTGCTGTATACAACGTGCTGTACATGAAACAGAAATCGGTCATGCAGTAAAGAATTAGATAAGGAAAAACAAGAACAAAGCAAATATTTTAAGGGAGTATACTTTTTTATACAAGTAAATAAAGTTTACATCAGTAAATTAATAAGAAGTAGGTGAGTGAATAAATAAATAAATAAATACATAGATAAATAAATAGAATGAACATCAGATTCATAACACAAAATACAGCACACACCACAAAACACCAAACAATGTTAAGTATCATGGTGCGCCAAAAGCCAAAGAATACAGATGGGTTTTAAGACGTGTTTTAAAAGTAGATAAAGAGGGGGATTTCCTAATATTTTGTTCCCCTTGGGGGTGCTGAAGCACCTCCCAAAATGGCTAAATATACGCATCTGCGTTTAAGTATTACTGTTCTTTACTTTGCTGAGAAGGGGGAAGCTGATCCATAGAAGCATTCAAAATAGTGTTGAAATCATCAGAACAATAGCTTTTAGGAATCTAGCCAGCCATCCCGTAAATAAATCTTCAATGGACAATAAAAGGTTTCCAATTTCCTTCTTTGTGTTGTAACCATAAATACTGGAAATTAAGAAGATGAAGCTATTATGTTCAACAGTTTGACAAATGAAGTGATTGTCCGGATTACAATTTATGGTCAGAACATTTCCTTTAAACCTCGTTAAAAGGAGGCTACCCCAGCTGACCGCTCTGTTGCGTTAGAGAGCCATATTGTGTTACCCCATTGAGACCTCAAAGGTTAGTATTGTACTCAGTAGAGTGAGATTCTTCAAAGTAGAAAAAGTCTGATTTGAATTGTTTTGCTTAAATATTAAATAGTAGCATAGTAGCAAGGAACTAAAGATCAACCCCAGCTCACCTGTTTTATGAGTTTGGTCATATGACATCAACAAGCTGAGCTGTGATTGGTCTTTACCTGAACCCTGAGCAACTGTGATCCTTTCCATCTACAGCAAGTGGCAAAATGGCCGCCCCTGAGATGGATAAAAACGGGTGGATTTGATAGTAACACTTTGAAAGTGTCAGATTTAGGCTACACTCATTGGTGTGGACACAAACACTTCTAGTGTTAAATTTAATACTTGGTGTTAATCTAACACCGGCGATTTCAGATTTCAGGATTTTTTTGTGTTGGCGTCCCATTTTTATCCATGTCAAGGGGCAGGCATTTTATCACTTGCTGTGGACTGAAAATGACATTAAGTGCTTAAGAGATCAGATAACGAACGTCACATGACTAAAGCCATAAATAAGGTGAGCTGTGGGGGTACCTATTTGTAAAGATTTTTTTTTGTCATGACTTCCCCTTAAATTGCATCGATGATGGCAAAAAACAATAATAAAAACATTTAACCAAGACAATTATTGAATGACGATAAACTGAATAACCAATACACATTTGCAACAAAAAACGAGTTTCTTCCCCCACCAAAAAAGAAAAATATATCAATTATGATTTTAAATAAATATTGGCAACAAATCCATGAATAGGTGACTCCATTAGTGGTGAACCGCGAATATGCGCGGGTCCACTGTATATTACTTAGTAATTCAGAAAAGTGTGCTTACCTTTATGAATGTTTTAAAGGTGGCCGGAGTCACCTGAAGGATCCTGTTCCTTTCTCCATCGTATTGAATCTTACTTCCCACAGGCGTGTTGTGCTGCGTGATGATGGCCTTCTCGAACCCTCGACATGAGCTGCTCAGTTTGGCACTGCGGGACCGAAAAACCTTTTTTCACGTTAGCCTGCTTTGCGTGTTGCTAGCTTAGTTTGCTTGCACAGCACATTTTGCCTCTCTACCTCCCACCAGTTTTCCTTACGTAAAAGCTTGGTGGTTCTCCACATTCTTCTTCCAGTTTTTAGAGTGACGCTTCAACACATTGGCAATCTGTTCCCTGCGACAAACACAAACATGGCCAGCACAAATGAAGTTTGTTGAAAAACCTGATTCTAACAACGAGGACACTTGTGTGAGGGCATGCACCCTACTCACCTGCAGCCTTTGCAAAACGCAGACGGTTCAGGGGGACTTTTCTTCTGAGGGGGCGGTTTGTAAGAGCCCACCACACTGTGGAAACACAAAACATCTTTGCTCGTAATCCAATGAAATACTTTTTATTTTTTGACTGTTCAAATAGTTTTTCTTAAAACCATCCTTAATAAATTATAGAAAAAAAGGAACACACTACAGTTTTTAATGAATGTAAATGTATTTAAGTAAAAGTAATTTGTGTTCTATAATATTTTAGGGTTAATAAAGGAAAAAATGTTTTAAATGCCCATTAAATACATACTGTGCATATACAATACATCAATTAGAAACATAATTACAATGTACACATGAATGCAGTTTATTTTAAGAATAGAAAAAAATATACGCAATATATAATATATATGTATGTTATAGAATGACTTTCAGTGATTGTAATGTACTATTAAATGCTAATAAGGAAAATCATCAAAACTAGACAAAAAGAACAATAGAATAGAAAGAAAAAAGAAGATACAATTAAAGAGAATTTGAAAATAATGACTAAAAAGAGTTAAGGATTATTAAGTGTTAGCAGGGCGGCATTTCACAGCGGCTACTCATTTCAAACTCGACATAGACTGCATGCATCGAAAAACATGGGAGAAAAGGACAAGAGGTGTTTTTCTGCTCATGGCACCTACACTGCATCAGGCTCATCTGCGTGCAGGAGAGCCTGATTATTAAACTGAACACACCCACTCCACAAGTGGTTTCAATCAGGACAGACTGCATCAAAAAGATCAATTACATCAAAACATTCGCAAATAAACAAATAGATGGCATGCCATCAATAATTGAGAGCATCATTCAACATTAAGTAATTGTAGTTAATACATTTCAAAGTACATACTGATTTGAACATGTATTTATTAATAAACAATAAAAATTTATTATTAAATACATAAGCAATATTGTTATTACGACTATACTAACATGCAATAGAGTGCACTATATTGACCTTTGCTATCATGTACTGGAGGTTGGATCCCAAAGCGCAGACACAACTAAGATTTTAACTATTTATTCACATCGAGAGGCGTAGAACAAACTTGACTAGATGAGAAACAAAGAGTTGCACAGAGAGGCAGTGGTAACAGCAGTAATAATCTGACAAACACAAACACCTTTCAGAACGCTACAACAGACAGTGAATCGATCTGATTAGTTGTGACTAAGTAAAGGATTAAAGATTGACATCACAAAGCTCATGACATTACATAGCATAAAACCAGGTGAAACATCACATAGCGTTTCTCAGTTGAAACCAGATGATGGTTACATCAGTTCAAAACAGACACTTGACCTGTTGACGGTCATGAACTCAAACTTAACAGGTCATGAGCTCAAACTTAAACCTGGCGTGACCCTAGACATGACATTTGCTTTTTGTGTTATCGATGTAGCAATTTTAGCGAAGGCAGTAAGCTGTACCTTTCAGCATTCTTTCTTTTATGGCTGAGCTCAAAGTTCATCTGCATCGATTTTAATAAACACTCAACGTAGCCTCCACCTTTGCTCATGTTTTACACGCATCACATTACATTCCACTTTGGCAACTCTGCTTTAGGTTGGCATACAATACACTGTGTAAACAGTCACTTGATAGTCCGCATATTGTGTGAAGTAAGCTACAGTAATATCAGGTTATACTGCCTGCACACGGTAGTTTTTTTTTGTTTTTTTTTAAATCAAAGTGAGTGCTGCTCAGATTGATCTTTATCACTTTTGTTGTCATCACACAGATTACTGTAAATCATATCGTTTAGTTCCAAACTGTCCTCAAAACAGGTTATGTGTGAATGCCATGAAGATCTAAAAACAAGATGACGCAAGTTATATCTTTTGTTATGAAAGCTCTGATGAAAAAATGTTATGAAGTTAAAAGCCAAGAGAAAGAAATTTTCATTTGCAAATAGCTGTGGAAAGTGAGTTATGTTACAAGAAAAAAAACAGTTGGGAGACAAAGCTGCATTGTTACAAGAAAAGTCATTAAGTTGCAAATATTTTTTTTTCTAAAAGTTATAGGGGATGGGGTGGTGTTGTAATGGTCCAGGAAAAAAAAAGATCTTAATGTTGAGAAAATGTTATGAAGAAAAATTTGAACTGTTAGGAGAAAACTTCAAAGTTAAAAGAAAAACGTAAAGTTAGGATAGTGTTTTTTTTTTTTTTTAATGAGAAAAGCAATGTTATGACTTTCTCATAACTTGACAGTTTCTCAGTTTCTCCTATTAAGATATTTTTTTTTGTCATGACCTTATGGCTTTTCTCATTAAAAAAACAAAAACAAAAAAAACAAACAAAAACGTATCTAAAGCTTATGGAAAAAAAATATCAATATGGCAAAAAGTCGAAATGAAAGAATGAAAAGTTACGGAAAAAAGTCGTAATGTCACGAGAAAACATTTGAAAAGTGGGTAAAATGTGATAAGGTTATGAGTGTAAAGTGAAGAAAAAACACTTGTTAAGCAATAACATTGGGGGGGTTGTAGACACAAAGTTATAAGATAATGTAAAATTGCGGGGGGGGGAGTTGGAAAGTTACAAGAAAATGTTTAAGTTGTCAGAAAAAGTTATAATATGAGAAAAGATACAACATTGGCAGTAAAATTTATAAAACCCATGTTATGGGGTACAAACAGAATTCTGTGAAAACAGTAGAAATGTTCAGAGAAAATTTTATTTTGAAAAAAAAAAAAAAAAAAAAGAGAAGTTTTAATGTGTATCAGAAAAATGTAAATTTATGAGAAAATCAAAATTGGGAGCATGAATGAAAGGTGAGAGATTTTCTTAACATTAGGAAGGGGGGAAACAGTTCAAAGAAAAAGTTTTACATTTGAGAAAAAAAGTCATTAAGTTGCAAGAGTTGTCAAGTTATGTGAAATTGCTCCAATATTGTGAGAGAATGTTGTGAGGGGAAAAAAAATCTCACAATGCTACAAAATATTTGTGTGATTGGGAGGAAAACAGCTCAAATGATCCAAGAAAAACTTTTGTAAAAAGTCAAAGGGAAATGGAGAAGAAGTCATAACGTTAGGAGGAAATGAGTTGTAAAATTAGGATTAAACAAAATGGAATTATTCCAAGAAAAAGAGTCTTAAATGTCGGGAGGGAGTCATGGTGAGAACAAGTTGAAAGGTTATAAGCCTATGGGAAAAAAAATATGTTTCCTCATATGACACAATGTTCGCAACATTCAAAAGGATTCTGCAAATTCCTTCCTCTGCAGTCATATCGCTCGAATCTGGGGAGGTTTTCTCTTTCCATTGTCGTGTAGCAACATGGTCTGACAAGTTCGTTCAGACTTCACTGTACTAATCTCATTACAGCACTTGGACTAAAAATCAGGGGCTAAGAAGACTTGTATGAAAATATTTTTAGTATACAATAAAGATGGGCGAGTATCGATACCAGGTATCAGTGTCGGGGTGATACCCGGCCTTATTTCAAGGTATCGGTATTCACAACGGCAGCCGATACCAGTATTGTAGTTTTACAATTAGGAACTAGAAATGAGAAAAATAGAAAAATGCCATTAATTTCAAGCAATCTTATAGAAAAACACTACATTCTGGGATATTCTTTTGTTACAATTATAGGTTCTCGTTTTTTGGGCGCAAAATTGTGTGCACCAAAACTACTAGTAGTATTGGTACTTGGTATCGGTGACTACTTCAGAGTTGATACTTGTACTCATACTGGTATTGAACATCCTTAGTTTACACTGATTTTCGGTAACAGTGAGCGAGATGACAAAGTGGACTAGTTGGTTTTGGTTTGGCGACTTCCAGAATATCTGGCCTGTAACCTTTTCAAGAGCTCAACAAATGTCAAGATTTTGAGCCAGTGGCCCTCAAGATTCTAGAATGTTAGAAAAGGAGACAAAGCAAACGTACCTCTCGTCGTCAACCATGTACCAGGTGATGGTGGACAGCAAGCTGCCGAAGCAGAACAAAGCGATCATGAAGGACATGCCCGAGGCCATGCTGCTTTGCTGCCTTGCTCCCGTTTCAGCTGGCGAACCCATCGCCCAGTGCACCACCTCTAGGCCAATGTCCATGGGCTGTCATATTTCCTACTTCAGCCTCAGATGCACCTCCCTCTCCCTTCCCCTGTCACTCTCTCTCTCGCTCACTCTCAAACTCTCTCTAGTCTACTTTAGCTCCAAACTTTACTCCCCCAGATTTAGCTTTTCATGCAAAGTTGGTCCTTATAGGGTCTTCCTCACTGGAGATGAACAAAAACAAAAATCACAATCTTGAGCGTCGTCCCCACAACTTAAAAATTGCTGCTTCTCATGGACTCCACCTCAAAAAAAAAAAAAAAAAAAAAAAAAAAAAAAAAAAAAAAAAAAAAACCTCTCCACTCCCTTCCCTACAGCCTTACCCCCTCCCCTTCCTGAGCCATCCTCCACCCACACAGCCTCCCCTTCTGTCCTCTATCCCTTTTGGCACAAGAAGGCAGGCAGTAACACGAGTGCCCTGGACCTAATTAGCCTCCAGGGACACATGTTTGGAGAGGCCCAGAAGCGCCTCATTGGAGCCCGGCAACACCCCCTACTAGTTAGGGGAGGGGCGTGGGGAGGGGATGTAGGGGAGCTTCTCTCACGGAAAAGAGCGGAAATGAAGCATAAGAAAAGAGGAAGTGCAACCTTGACAGACTCCGAAACTTGTGAGTGGGGGCGTGCTTTATGGCAGATAGGTGCACCCCAACCCCTCATCTTCTCCCAACCATTTGACCCTCCAGACTGCAGAATTTGAGTGACTTGAGCTGAAATGATAACAGAAACCTGAAGGCAGCTAATCAGAACCAGACAACGGTTGGTGTGTCATGTTGACTGTGAGTGAGTGAGAGTGCTGCTTTAGGGCAACATACAGACCTGCAAAATAAAACATGTCCATAAATAGACGGAAAGGTGGGGAAATTTCAGTGCATATGAGACAGTGTTGCCTTGTGATACAAATCAGAATTGATTCATTGCAGTTGTCAGTGAATGATACATTCACAACTAGGAATTTTCCAGCTCACCCGCCACCCTATTGAGACAATAAAAGCTACGTATATAGATGGACGATGACATCATACTGGATAGAGGCTGCCTACCCTCTGTTGTACAAGCAGCATGCTTCAAGTACTTAACTGTTATGAATGAGGCAACAGCGACAGATTTTAGTTTCATGAACAAATGTCAAAGTAGAAAAAAAAAGGGTGGTGCTATTTTTAAATCACTATTTTGGTGTAAAGAAATTGTATTGGGTGGCTTTAATTCATTTGAATGACTCAGTCTTTTGGTAAAGTGGATCCAAAGATCATCATTGTAATCATTTACAGTCCTCCAAAACAAAAAGGCTAATTCATCGAGGAATTTCAGTAAATGCCATCAGTAATGTTCTGGTCACAACTGGAGACAAACATTCTGGCTATTTCAGAACATTTGTGTGTTCTTTGAAGTACAAACAATCCCAGAAGTTCAAACAACCACTGTCTCTATTAGAAAAAAAGGTACATAAATGAGAACATAAGCAATATGTTTATGGAATTAATGGCTGCATCACCAATTGTCAATGCAGAGACAGTTGATGAACTTCTGGATGAATTCACCTAAAAAATCTCAAATGTTCTGGGTGCTGTAGCTCCTATTAAAACCGACCTAAAACACCTTGCAGGTATGCTACCAACATAATGACTTTGAAATCCAAATGCAGAAAAGCGGAACGAAAGTGGAGAAAAACTAAACTCCAAGTTCATTTTGACCTGTACAGACAATATCTTTGTCATTGTAACAAAAAGCTAGTAATAGCTAGACAACAACACTTTTCTGAAATTATTAGTAAGAACCTTAACAATACACAAATTCTATTTGCCGTGGTTGACAAACTCACAAATCCCTCAAAGCAAACAGCGCCAGAAACTCCTCTCAACAGATAAATGCAATGAATTTGCCTGCTACTTTAGTGAAAAAGTACAAGTCACAAAGCAGCAAAATGACATGAGCTGTCTTGACTCAATACCTTCTGGCTTTTTCAAAACTATTGTCAAATCTGTTCAATTCGATTCATCAAATAATCAACTGCTCACTTAAATCAGGTGAACTTCCTAAATCTCTGAAAGTAGCCGCCGTCAAGCCCATTCTAAAAAAAAAAAAAGAACGCTGGATGTCTCCCTGCTAGCAAATTATAGACCAATCGCAAACCTTCCCTTCATAACCAAAATAGTTGAAAAGTGTTTTTTAATCAACTCGGCAATTTCTTGAGCTTAAACGGACTTTTGGATAAATTCCAGTCAGGTTTCCGACCTCATCACAGTACAGAAACAGCTCTGATTAGAGTACTGAACGATATAAGATTGAGCACTGATGCAGGGAAGGTATCGGTGCTCGTCTTGTTGGACCTCAGTGCAGCATTTGACATGATTGATCATAATATACTGTTGGACAGGCTGGAAACTTGGATGGGGTTAAATGGAACAGTCCTTAAATGGTTCAGGTCCGACTTGGAGAAAAGGAGTTACTTTGTGACCATTGGAAATTTTGAATCTGATCGAAAGGCCATGACATGTGGGGTACCTCAAGGGTCAGTCCTTGGATCCCTGTTGTTCAGTCTGTATATGTTACCTTTGGGTCAAATGCTTCAGAACACCGATGTTGACTATCATAGTTATGCAGATGACACACAACTGTATTTATCAATGTCCCCAAATGACAGCAGTTCTTTTAATGTGTCTGTAGGTACGATCATGGGGATGTGTGTGTGGGTGTGTGTGTGTGTGTGTGTGTGGGGGGGGGGGGGGGGGGGGGGGGGGGGTTAATCTACATACCTTTGATTAAGGTCTGTTATACATTTTTAAATCTTGGTTGTTTTTTTAAAACATCCTTACACTTACACAAGTTTGCTGTTTAACATTATCAATGTATGTTCTTCTAGTAAATTTTGTAGCCTACTTTTGTTCTCTCTTCTTTGCTCTGAATGTTGTGCGTTTTTTTTAGGCTTACAGGTGATGTCTTTCCTTGTGTATAAAGCACATTGAATTGCTTTGTGTATGAAATGCGGTATACAAATAAACTTGCCTTGCCTAGCCTAGCCTAAACTTTCATGCATGACTGCTTTCAAGATGGGAACAATAGTGGTGTCATTTTATATTGTGTTTTAGGCTTAAAAAAGCTTTTGTCATGTCAACCAGGGGTTCCCAAAGGTCTGGCATACCAAGTATATGTTTACATAAGTGTCTACTCAATCAAATCTATTTGTTTAAACCCAGATATCAAACTGGTGTGCGATACTACACAATATGGTATCAATTTGACAACAAGCATAGAAGAGAAAAACACATGCCTGTGTCCTGGCTGCTCAGAACAATATCGCTAAACCGGCAATATTTTTGACAAAGCCAGTAAGTTACCCGTCTTGAAATTTAAAGCATGTGATTGTGCAAGAGAGCTACAGCGAGAGAGCGAGAAAATAAAAAATATTCCCAAGGGGAAAGAAAAGTCATGAAGATAGGAGAAGAAGTTGTAGTGTTATGAAGAAAAAAAAAAGTTGTAAAGTTAACGGCGAAGAACCAATCACGGCTCCCTTGTTTTGTGACCCGAGTCATGAGCAACTATGTCGTCATTTTCAGTCGACAAGTGGCAAAATGGCCACCCCTTTGAGCTGGATAAAAACAGGTGGATTTTGCTGCTAAACTCATTAAGATGATATTCTACAAACGCAATAATAATCCAAATACCATGTTTAGACTATTGGTGCGACATACAACATTTGCTGTAAACACTTATTTGGATCAACTTCCCCTTTAAGAAAACAAGTTGTAAATATACAAGAAAAATGTTGAAAAGGTGGTGACAATCTCGTACTAATGATGTTGTGGCCCTGAAAAGGTCAATTACTCAGATCAACCAAATTCCAAACAAAGTAGCGTACACGTTAAATGAGCCAAACAGTCTGTTGAGAAGGTGAAATACTAAGGAGACTCAAGAAGGATGAAGTCATACTGTCTATAATATATTCCAGATGTAATATCCGTGAACGTACCTTTTTTCCTCTTCCTGTCCTGCTGTAAGACACATAGACATGCGAACATCTGGACAAATACAACTAACCAGAGCGTCAGGATGACTTTTGAAATCCTTGTCCTGATAGCCTGCAAATGGAAGCCATCGTCTAAAATTAGCACGGGGTCAGCACATCCAGCTAATTGGGCCATTAAAACGGGATGTTATGTTTGTTTCCCCAGAAAGGCATCATACACAAGTCATCATGCAGCCCAATTGTGACCAGGCAGCTGCAGCACTCTGGTCCTTCCCAGTGGCCGGCAGCCTCTCTGGGGAACACTCGAAAGATTCTCAAAACAGCTTTTGGCAATTTTCTGGGAAATAGCAGGAGGGACTGAGATGATGCAGTCCAAAAACAGGGCATCTGGCAGGTTACAGTTACAATAGAGAGAGAGAGAGAGAGAGAGAAAGGGACAGATAGTCGGGTGGTGTGTGTGTATATATATATATATATATATATATATATATATATACTAAAAAAAAAAAAAAAAGAAAAAAAAGAAAAAAAAGTAGGGGATAGTGACCACAAATCATGAAATTTGAGTAATTGAAGCCTTCATTTACCCCCACAGGGCGACAATGTATTACTTGTGTCTATATGAAGCACCTCAACTCACTCCAACATACTTCCTTCATATCAAGGTGGTGCCTAAACAACGATTTTGTTTTTGGGCCAAGCGCAAAAATAGCAAATGGGTGAATATTTCAGCTAATAAAAGGACAGGGTCACGCTCCAAAATTGTGAAAATAGGGTAATTTATAAATGCTGAGCCATAAACATGGTTCTGGGGTTCACTGTAGTGAGAGAAAGAAAAAAACAACAACAAAAAAACAGCAGCGTTGAGGGACTTTACTGAAATTGAAACCTAAGCTAGAATAAAGTAAAAGCACTCACCCTTTGTTGATAGGGCAGATGAAGAAGATGAAAGGAAGCAGCTTTCTTCATGGATTTCTCAAATTCCTAGCAAACATACAATTGTGCAAGTTAACATTTGTACATTGATAATAAGACTAGGAAAAACAAGTGAGCTCACCTTAAATGGAGGTTTATGGCATTTTAATTTTTTTTCCCCCCTTTTTAAAGGGCATCACTCAGGGCCAATCTGTACCAATTGTGATGTTTCTTTTACACCAAATGCCTTCAACTCTGACGCCTTCAGGGTTTTTCTCAAAATGAGAGCATGGCATCCTTCAGGGCTCCAAATGAGGCCTATTTTGGTTTATGTCTATTCACCAATGAAATGATTTGTATATTTACAAATATTTATTCAGATATATTCAAATTCCTGTCTTCAAAAAGATAATTCACCAATGTAGGCAGTCACTCAGTTGTCAATAAATATTAAGAATATCTTTTTTGATTCAGTTTGTCTGAATGCATCATGGAAGCCCCAGTTCTGTTTATTAATAAAAATAAAAAAAAATGTCCAACTGTCTGAGAAATTCCACATTTTATTTTACATTGCATTAATTTACTTACATTTTGATCTAAAAACAGCCCCAATAGCCTATCATTGAATTGTAATTTGCTGTCACAAACACCAATTCCACTCAAAGGCCTCCGAATGATTTACAGACTCCAGTTGGCTGATGCCAAGTAATAAATACTGTAAATGACCTTTAAGGCTCAAACGTCTTCTTTGTTTTGTTGAGTGTAAATGAGTCACATCAGTTGTCCATTTCCATGACTAACTTTTATCGGTCAGACAACGCCCGAGATGAAGCCTGAGCACCCCCTGACTGTGCAGCTTGAGCAGGAGGTCAAACTCCACGGGCATGGCGTGGAACCAGCGCTTGGCCTTGGTGTCGTCATAGTAATGATTGGTCAGGGCGTAGAGCCCGTGCGGGTGGTTGCTGAAGGGCCAGAAGCCGTACAGGTGCACGTTGGAGCACACCTCCAGAGCCAGGCTGGCCATCATGACGCCCGTGCTGAGTCGACGGGACTTGAGACCGTTGGTGTTCCAGAACTGGGACAGGTTGCGCAGATAGTCCGGGTTGAAGAAGACGGCGTGAGAGGGGCTGCCAAAGTCCTCCAGGGTGTAAGCCACCCGCAGAGACACCTGCGTGTTCATGGCGAAAGAGAAGGCAGGAAGGAGAATGAGGGACTTGCCGTAGCTCTGAAGTCTTTCCATGGCGCCCCGCCGTCGTCCCGACAGAGAATTGTACCTGTGAGGGAAAACCGCAGGTGGGATTAACATCACAACAGCGCAAAGCTTGCAATGTGGCTGCTGACTAACACTAATATCGATGACCATCAAAGTCTTTTGCTATTTGCCATTTTGTAAAGGGATTAAGTGGCGGTAACAGAACAGGAAATAGAACTACAACATCAGAACACATCTGGCAGCTCAATACCAGAGGTGGGTAGTAACGAGTTACATTTACTGTTAGATTTACTTGAGTAGTTTCAGCACACAATATTTTTTACTTTTACTTGAGTAGATGTGTGAAGAAGAAACGCTGCTCTTACTACGCAATATTGGGCTACACTAGAGTTGTTACCCGCTGACCCATTCATACATTAGATTTACAGTATTTTCACGTAAGCGCTTGATTGACTGTGTGGGAGCATTTCTTATACACAAGAAATGCGACCCTGGTTGAAGACTGGCAGGCATGATGAGAACCCGAAAGAGTCAACTGAAAGATGACGTCTTGGTGCTTTACTGCCACCTATGGTCGTGACACCACAATTTGTGAATGGATTGCGCATGCTTGGGCTATGTCTGCTTGCACTGTCGTTTGAGCGCAAAAAGTTATTTTTACAATTTGAAGATGCCAGCAGTTGCACATAATTTTATGTATTTGTCTGTCTGATGAGATTGTTTTCAATAATAATTCAGACTTCATGTTAAAGCAGTTGCTCAATATTAGAATATTCTTTTCAGCAAATACTTTATTTGTACTTGAGTGATTTTTTTTATGACTACTTTTTAACTTGTACTTGAGTAATTATTTTGAAGTAATGCTACTTTTGATTAGAATTTTGGCTACTCCACCCACCTCTGATCAATACCATATGAACAATTAATTGAATTCAAATTTTAATTAAGGTAAAGATAAATAATGTTTTGCGTTGAAGACCCCTGTCTGTTTGCTCTCCAACGGTGAACAGTAATTATGACTCTTTTTGAACGTTAAAATGTGACTTAAAAACAATTGCCTCTGTATTATAACTGAATTCCTATCCGACCTTGGAGGTTTCAATGTAATTTGAACAGGAACATTATTGTAGCAGACCGGAGATGACATTGTATCGACCGGGCTGGTTTTGGATGATGACCCACTTCCTTGATGACGTCTTCTTACATGCTTCAACTTCCTCGATGGACTTTTGCACTATTCTAGTTACTATGTTTATTGTTAAGTATCATAAATTATGTACAGTAAATTGTTGCCCATTCGGCATCTATTGCAGCCTGGTCATGCTGGAAGGTGGATTACCACATCTGCAGCCCCTTCTCAAGGTTTCTCGCCCATTCCCCCCCCCCCCCCCCTTTTTTTTTTTTTTTTTTTTTTTTTTTTTAAGTTTTTCCTTGCCCTTTTGTGGTTTGAACAGGGAATGTCGTTGCTATTTGTCAACTGTGGGCATGTGATGCCCTTTGAGACTTTTGCGTAATTAAGGGCTATATAAATAAACTTGACTTGACTTGATTGTAGCAATGCTTTCGCAGAAACCGCAGTTAAAGAGAGTTCGTCGCTGTGCTCACTTTTCATTGAAGATGCTGGGGTTGGCCGTGACGAGGTCCGTCCTGAAGCCAACGTCTTTGCTGTACTCTTTGTTCAAAGGCGGTAGATTGCACCTCATCACAAATCGAGTAGAGTCGATCATTTTTCCGCAGCCGCTGTCCATCAGGATGCCACCGTTGCCCACCACGGCGCAGGTGTCAAATGTCTTGTTGGAGAATGGATGCTCCTGGAAAACAAAAAGGTCAGGTTTGTTTTCATAAAAGGCAGAAGTCACAGACGAAGAGCATAAAGCTAAAAAAGATTGAAAAAAAGATAACGTTACAAGAAAAACGCCGTAATATCACAATGAAAAGCAGCATGTTACTAAAAAGTTAACGTATGAAAAAAAAAAAAAAAAAAAGTTAAAGAAACCTAGGAAAAGGCTTAATTTTATGAAATAAAGTAGTTAAAAAATAAAAGTGAGAATAGTAACGTTTGGAGAAAAAAAAAAAAGTCACAATATTACAAGAAAAACATTGAGAGAAAAGTCTTAAAAGGAACTCTGGCTGTCATGACAAGTTTGCTCTATATTATTTGGTTGTTACGGACATAACTATGAGATTAATTTTTCGAAAATCATTTTCAGTTTATGCCGCCATTGCTATTTAAGTCGCAACGCATTCCGTGCCTAGTGACGTTAGAATGGCGGTGGTTCTCTGCCGAGCGATGTGAAACGACTATCAAAAAAGCAAGGTAAGCCTATGTTATGTTCCAAAAGGGACGATCAAAACTCTTGAATGAGTCTGTTGAATGACGAGAGCACCGCACGGGGGACTGTGACTCTTCTCATTGCACGCTTGCTTTTTTGATAGGCGTTTCCCATTGCTCGGCAGAGAACCACCACCATTCTACGTCACTATGCACAGAATGTGTTGCGACGTAAATAGCAATGGCGGCGTAAACTGGAAATTATTTTTGAAAAATTAATCTCATAGTTATGTTAGTAACAACCAAATAAATAATATAGAGCAAACTTGTCATGACAGTCGGGATTCCTTTTAAAGGGAATTTTTTTCATTTTCAGTCAGCATCAAGTGGCAAAATGGCCACACCACAAGATGGTTCAAAACAGGGTGAGTTTACTGCTCAACTAACTTCCCACAAATACAATATTAATCAGAATACCATGTTTATACTATGGTGGCCCATACAACATATTTTTGGTTGACATCCCCTTGAAGATTAAGTGAAAATTAGTTATGACAAAAGAGATAGTCACAAAGTAATGTGAAAAGATAAAATGAGAAAACTCATCAATTAAATCAATACCAATCAAATTAAGTCGTAATGTTATTAAAAAGTTGAGTAAAAGTGGTGTTATGGAAAAACTCTGAACGCAACAACAACGTTAACACTAAGAAAGTTGTATAGTTATGAGGAAAGGTTCAGTTCAGAAAAAGTCAGGAAAAAGTTGATAGAAAGACAATTATATTGTATCTTTCGTTTTTTGTTTTAAGTCAAAAAGTTGCGTCCTATGATTACTAAAAGGTTACAAGGAAAAAGTTGAGGGAAAACTGTTAAGGTTATAAGAAGCCATGAGAAAAGTTCAATAGAAACCTGAATAAAGATGCGACGTAACCAGAAAAAGATTGACCTAAAAAAAAGGTGATTGTAAAATAGTGAAAATGTTCAAGTTAGTCATAATGCTTTTTTTTTGTTTTTAAATAGAACTACAAAAAAAATGTGGTTGTGAGAAGTCATAGTCAAAAAAAAAAGTTCAAGTTTACTGAATGACATGGAAAGTTGAGAAAAGTCCTAATTATGTTAAGTTACAAAAAAAAAAAAAAAAAAAAAAGTCAAAGTTCCAACAAGGTCACAATTACAAGAAAAAAAACTTGCATTGCAAGGAAATGGTCATAAAGTTTGAGATATAAAGTCGTTGAGATGTGAGGAAAGTTAGTCGTCTATCATGTGCACAACGCGACGTGCCTTGATGAATGTTTTGAAGATGGTTGGCGTCACCCGCAGTGTCTTGGTCGATTCAGCTTCGTAGACGATTTTGGTTCCCACGGGCGTGTTGGCCTGCGTGATGATGGCCTTCTCGAACCCTCGACACGAGCTGCTCAGCCTGGACCTGACAACAAACACTTGGGTTGGTATCCTGGAGCAAAGTGTGGAACTAGTACCATTTGTGGTACTGACTTCCTTTAGTGGTAGTTGAAAAAAATTAGTACAAAAGTGCATTTCAGATGTAGTTCACTTTTTAGTATAAAGGGTCAAACTGCATTATGTTATAGTGACTTGCAATAATTGATGATTAAAATTAATGATTTTAAAAGATTTATTTCTTTATTTTTTTTTATGGCAGTACCTGAGAAAGATTTGAGAACGACTGTTCGAGAGTCAGTTGAGCACCTCCAATTAACATCCATCACATGATGTTAGCATGACGCTGTTTTGCATGCAGCTCACTTTTACATACATTTGCACACGTCTGTCTTACGTGAAATTCCGATAGTTCTCCTCGTTCTTCTCCCACTTTTGAGAGTGACGCTTCAACACGTCGTCAATCAGTGCCCTGTGACACATGCAGTTCGAGCCAGATGTGCAACAATTAATCGATTATCAAATGAATGGATAATCATTTTTGATCAATGTATCATTTAGAAAGCTTGTTTAATTTAAAATTGCCCAAATCCTCAGAATTTCAGACTTGTCTCATCTGCAAATATTCTCTGATTTCCACCATAATCATTCGTTGCAGCCCAAAAGCGATACACAGAGTAAGGTCTGGGAAATAACTTCAATGAATGACTGGGGAAATTTGCCTCACCTGCAGCCTTTACAAAGCACAGATGGGGAACTTTTCCTCTGAGCAGGTGGTTTGTGTGAAGCCAGCCCACTGTGGGGAAACAAAAGTCAGAGAGGAACAAGCCTCACAAATCACCACCACCGATGGGGGTGGGAGTGTAAAATCAACATCTTTGTTTAGTGCATCTTCCAAAGTCCAAAAGCCTGCAAGTTGGAAGAAAATTGCGAATAATTCCAGCAAAGTTGTGGTGTGTGAGGGGGTCATGACATTGAAAGGGGAAGAAATATTGATTACTTTCTAACAATTCACCATTTATTTACCAATTTTGAGCAATAAACCGTTTTCATTCAAGCATGCAAGTAAATAACCATAGCTGGACAACTTGATTAAAAAGTAAATAAACAATCAATATTCAAGCAACATTTTTTTGTACAACGTGGCCTATGTGTTGGTTTGGTGCGTGCCAAAGAGGCAAAAAATAAAAATAAATAAATTAAAAAAAAAGGAAGGAAAACGTTTACAGTATTTTGTTGACTTGAAACCCGCTCGGGACAAACCTCTGCTCGTCGATCAAGTACCAGGTGACGCTGGACAACAGACTACCTAAACACAGCAGCGTTATCGTCTTGAACGAGCCACCACAAGAAGCCATCTTTACCATAAGGCAAGGAGAAGACGAGAGCCGATTTCACGGCCCTAACTGGAAGGCGTCAGGGACAGGCGGTGTTTTTTGGTGTTGTTGTTGTTTTATCTCGACATGTGAATTTCCCAAGGCCGCGCGTACACGCACCCAGCTCGGCAAGGGCGAGCAGCTCACACAGCTGTTGCGTGATGAGTAATTAGATGACGTCACGCGACAACGTTCAAGTTAAAAAGTTAGGCTATAACTAATTTTATTTTATTTTATTTTCGTTTTGTCCAATTTGTATTTTGTTTATTTTGGGATTCATGGTAAATTGGATTGACTGGTATTTGTACTAATCTTCTATGTTCATTAAATGTTGGGGGGGGGGGAAAAAAAACTGTGATTTTCTTTCTGTCTTTTTTTTTCTTTTTTAAAAATCATTAAAGTAATTGTTATATTGTTGCTGTCAGAGCAAAATTTCCACATTATTATTCTATTACTCTTGTAGTGAATCAATCGGTCAACCAAACTATTTATAAAGCGCTTCGTGGGAGCGCACACAAGCTAACACAAACATACAGGTTTTGGTGAAGAGCAGGGGCGTCACTATATGATTTATGGACAGGGGCAACCCCAGGCCCGAGGAGATGCACATGGTGTAGTTAGGGTGACCAACTGGGGTGACCACATAGCGCGTAAACACACATCCTTTGAAGTATCAGGACACGTGAATTGAGCTTCAAACGCTGTTAGTACACGCGCTATGCGGGACACAGTCATGTAGCGCGTGAATGCAGAGCATTTGAAGCTCAATTCACGTGTTCCATTAATACAATCGCAGTGTATCCTGCGCTACATGGGACAAAGTTGGTCACCCTAAGTGTAGTGAACATTAGTGCAAGAATGCAAGAATTTCACAAACAGCTAATAAAAAATAAAAAAATAAAAATAAAAAAAGACACAGTGTCCAAATCTGATGACTGAATAGCCGATAGGCCAAGACATTTGAAGCCTCGATGCCGCCATATTGCTCCTCCCAAGAAATGTTTCTCGGCATATGATCCTATTGAAATTGGCGAACATTTGAGACAGTACTTAGTCAAAACAGCATGATTTATGATGTTTTAGATTTGTGAAACATAAACAAGAGGACTTCTGACATTTTACAACTTGCTTTAAACCAGTGTTTCTCAATTCCGGTCCTCATGGCCCCCTAGCCAGCCTGTTTTCCATGTCTCCCAATTCCCAATGCAGCTGATTCCAATGAAAGCTAATCAGCCAGCTCTGGAGAAGCCTGATAACGACCCTCACCTGCGTTGCAATTGGGAGACATAGAAAACAGGCTGGCTAGGGAGCCCTGAGGACCGGAATTGAGGAACACTGCCTTAAACACATGGACATTAAATGCTTAAAGGCCCAGTCTGCCGGTTTTACTCAGGAAAAGGCACTTTTTAAATACAGGATTTAAACAAACAAACTACTTCTCAATTTACAGATCTGGGCTTCTCTTAATGTCTGGTGGTGAGTTTGTCCTAACCCCCCCCCCCCAACACCCCTAGGTTGTATTTTGCCATTTTGTGTTTGTTTTGTAAACAGCGGGACGATTCTGTGGAAAGACAGTGTTTACACCCCTCCAGCCAATCGCAGAGCGGGGGGTGACATGTCGCAAACGGGGCAGGGAGAATTTGTCGGCTGCTTGACGTCACTCTCGCGGGAATTTGACATCACGCACGGATTTTTAGTTTTTTTTTCACTCATTCACTCACAGAAGCTTGCTTACATGTGTGAATGAGTGAGTGAAAAAAATCTGTGCATGCTGTCAAATTGCCGCGGGAGTGACGTCACCCAGTCGATAAATTCGCCCGGCCACGTTTGCGACACGCCCCCCCACCCCCCACCCCCCGCTCTGCGATTGGATGGAGGGGTGTAAACACTGTCTTTCCACAGAAACGCCCCGCTGTTTACAAAACAAACACAAAATGGCAAAATACAAGCTGGGGGGGTGGGGGCTTAGGACAAAATCACCATCAGACATTAAGAGAAGCCCAGATCTGTAAATTGAGAAGTAGTTAAATCCTGTATTTAAAAAGTGCCTCCTGAGTGAAACCGACAGACCGGGCCTTTAATGATGTTTATTTCAGGGGTGGCAAACTGCAGTCCTCGAGGGCCGGAGTCCTGCAGGTTTTATAGATTTCCCTATTCGAAGTGCAGCTGATATCAATTAAGAGGCTCGTTATCAGGCTTCTGCAGAGCTTACTGATGAGCAGATCATGAATCAGCTGTGTTGAAGAAGGGGAATATCCAAAACCTGCAGGACTGCGGCCCTCGAGGACCGGATCTCGCCACCCGTTTTATATTAAAGAATTCTAACTGTAATTCAACAAAAGATTCCTCTGGCAAATCTAATATTGGGTCTAAGGAACTGAGTGATAAACGAAAAAGGGGGTCTTCAAAGCAGCACTTGTTAATTATTTCATTTTTTTTACTTGTTAAAAAATAGTGACCATCCCTCTACTAACTGCCTACGAGCTGTATATGTCTAATCTGTACGTATACCTATACCGTATAGTTTATACAGTAGTCTGCTTGCAAGATGGAAGGTGCAAGATGGCCGCCCTGTCGCTTCAACGGCTTGCAAGGACGTGTATGGGCTATCGGCTATCTAGTCATATATTCAGATGGTCCAAATACATAAAATGCATCTTCCAAAGGTCGAATTTGTCTAACCTTGCCTTCATGCTTGATTCTCGCAGTATTTGTGAGTTCACAACTTCACAAACTCCAGAGAATCCTTCTTGTACCGATCCCGCTGATTTTGACCAATCCGAACCACTGGTGGTTTGGACCCATCACAAAGCAATATTGTGTTTGGGGCTGTGACGAAAGCAAGAAGAGCTGAGGCTGTAGGAATCAAACAAACCAGATATGGTGACACCAGTGGACAAATGCAATCCATTCTGTTCTCGTAGAATAACGTACGGTTGAACGAAGAACAGAGACAGACACCTTGTGCATTTTTAGCTGGTAAAGATGTTTGTGCTTGTTTTTTACCTATGACAACAACATTTTCATCCCTTGCCGTGATCGGTCAAAACAAATGTTTGGTGGGCGTGCATGTTGCCACATCGCGCAATTAGCTCGAAGTATCAATGTACAGGACTGTCTCAGAAAATTAGAATATTGTGATAAAATCCATTATTTTCTGTAATGCAATTACATAAGCAAAATGCCATACATTCTGGATTCATTACAAATTAACTGAAATATTGCAAGCCTTTTATAGTTTTAATATTGCTGATTATGGCATTTTCAGCCAAATATCCTATCTCAAAATATTATATTTCCTCAGACCAAGTAAAAGAATGCCATAATCAGCAATATTAAAACAATAAAAGGCTTGCAATATTTCAGTTGATTTGTAATGAATCCAGAAAGTATGGCATTTTTGATTATTTAATTGCATTACAGAAAATAATGGACTTATACACATCATTCTAATTTTCTGAGACAGTCCTGTATTTGGACAGATCCAAAGATACAATAGTCTGTAATAATAGTAAATCTGAAACATTCGAAGGTAGGCCTAAAATTGATCCCTGCGGCTCTCCAACACACCATCTTATTCCATAGACTTTGGAGAGCATATATTGAAAATTTACTCTTAAAGTCTGAGAGTTACGAGATAGTCGTAACGTCACGAGAAAGTTATAGTTAGAAATAAATAGTCGTACAGTTGACAGAAGTGTCTTGTGTCTGTGCAAGTGACACAGAACCTCCCTATTTGCTCTTCTTGACAGGAAGTGTGCTTGCTTTTGTGGGTCTGTGACATCATGGAGAAGAACTTTGTGGAATGGACAAACAGAAAGAAAGGTAAGAAAACCATCACCCACTTCCCCCTCCATCATTGTGTGCGTGTGTGTGCGTGTATGAGAGAAGAAAGAGGAAGTTGTTTTCTGTGGCATCAAGAAACAGGAAGTCAGGCGAGACACAGTGCAAGCAGCAAAACAAGGTTTCACGTGCCATTTCGCACGTGGGGGAACTTCCTCTGCTTTCAAGTGTAATATTGATTTATTTTGATCATGACAAATACATGTCACCCATTTATCTATACAAGGGGCGGGCTTATATGGCCTGCCAGGGCTCCAGACTTTTTTTTTTTTTTTTTAAACTAGCAGCACAGTGGCCCAAGTAAATATGGGGGCACACTTGTGCAGTAAATATTCAATCCAGTCATTTTCAATACTGATGAATGGGCTGAGGTGTGGAGCAGAAGAATAGTATACTTATATATTACTTATATATATATACTTATACATTACTTATATGTATATATACATATATATATATATATATATATATATATATATACACACATATTTATTTTATTTTTTTTCCATTATAAACGTATAGGTCTGACAGGAGCAAAACAATGGAAAATTTACTTGCACGGTCTCAAATTTTAGGAGCAAAATACCAGTCTGGAGCCCTGCCTGTCCATTTTCTTTAACCCGGCCCACTGACCATTCACATTATAAAGAGTCTTGTAATATTTGTTGTGTCAATTCAGTCATATCCCCGCCCACACAGAAATACAAACATTATAGTAAGATAATGTTACACATATAATGTGGGGATTATGTTCCAAACCACCCCCGCGAGTGAAATCTTTGATATAGAGTACCCTATTTAAATATTCCATAGGTATGTTTTTACAGCATTCACAGTACTTATTTTAGGTATTTAAAAACACTTAAAATACTACAAACAAAATTTAGACCGAGTAAGAGCAACAGAAAAGAACAAAAATATTGTAAAACCAGTGTAGGTATCAGTCTACCATAACCTCTTTGTCTTTACAGTAAACAAATCTCGTTTTTGTTTGACAAGCTGATGAATTTAGCTCACGTTAGACAAGTGTGCTGCCATCTAGTGGCCAACAGTGGAATGACATCTAAGAGGCGGTGCCGCATAACCAAATGTAGCTGGACAAAACTGACAGAATCCGCGAGCGCGGGGTCGGTATCATGGGACTGTTTTATAAATGTCATATTTTAACTAGTTTGCTAGTATAATAAGCATTGACTATTTTATTTAAAAAAAAAAAATGCTGTTCATGCATACATACAGTAGATGAGGAATGCATAATGGCACTTGCAGATGCAGTCACTACACACCTGTTAAAATTACATGAAGAGTAGAGGGACTGGTTTGAATATGGCAAATGTTGGGTCATAAAGCTTTAAAATAAATGGTCAGGTCCTTACTTCAGAAATGTTTGTGGTTCTGGAAAATTACAGTGTATAATTAATCTTGAGACATTTTGGTTTGTTCCTGTGCCGTGAGATTTTTCTGTATATAAAAATTGTGCCTTGGCTTTAAGGTCTAAAACAGTGTGGGGGGGGGGCGGGGGGGGGGGATTGGGGGGGGAGAATCCCATTAATAAATTTTAAAGTTTTTTTTAGTTCACAGCATTTTCAACTAGATATGATCTAGTATGAGACAATACTTATAAAACTACTTGTTGAGGTATGTAAGCAGATATCACATACTGTACCAACGCCTGTCCTCTTTCAGTAATAAATATCCCTCACTTGTCTAACTTTTTTTTTTTTTTTTTTTTTTTTTTTAAAGTTGCGTTGAGTCAAGCAGACAAAGGGTGTCTTATGTACACTTTTTTTTATTTTCAGCGATCCACACACGTATAGGCGGGAGACGGCAAGGCCCGATTACTTTTTGCCCTCATCCTCCTTGGACAGGTTCTTGATGATTTCCTCCTTCTTGGCCTGGAGACGTTCCTCTCGGCGCTTGCGGGCCTCCTTGGTCTTGTTACGGCGGGCCTCGGCTTGATCACTGCAAAAAATTGGGGGGGGGGTGTAACTGGTGAATTTCAGGTAAGCTGGTGAGAATGACGTCAAAGTGAGGCTGCAGACGTACGCCAGGAGCTTCTTGCGAGCTTTGTCGGCCTTCAGCTTGTGAATGTGCTCCATGAGGATGCGCTTGTTCTTGAACACGTTACCCTTTGCCCTCAAGTATAGGCTGTGGTACCTTGGGGGGAAGGGGGGGGGGGGACCCAGAATTATTGTTAGAATTAATTTGCTACACATCCACTGTATTATCCCATCCCACTGTATTATCCTAACGGAGATCTAGAGGGTATTTTAGAGCCCACAGCACCACCGTAAAGTACTTTCAATACATTTTTGTCTTAGGGTGTTCAAATATGCAGGTTTAAATTTGCTTGAAGTCTGTGGAAGAGGAAACATTTTTTTTAAAAATCCTCTATTGTTGAGTTTCACTTCTTGTGGGTGGCTAAATACTATTGTCACGAAGCCTGTTCTTACATGTGCCTGTCGATCTTCTTGGACTCCCTGTAGCGGCGCAGCAGGCGACGCAGGATCCTCATGCGGCGCATCCACATCAGCTTCTCGGGCATGCGGGCGTTGGCGGTACCCTTTCTCTTGCCTGTGGACAGGAAGGCAAAACATGGGACAAAATGGCCTGGTGCAAATTCCCAGCTGCAGCGGGCAATGCACGGCACCTACCGACGCCCATGTGTCTGCCCTTGCGACGCGCCAGCGTGTTCTTGCGGCAGCGGGCCCTGGAGTGGACCGTGACAGGCTTGCGGATAATGAGACCATCCTTCACCAGCTTGCGCACCTGCTGGCCTTGAAGAAACAACATAAGAAAGACGAGTGAGGAGTTGCAAGTGAATGGGGGCCGCCGGGCTAGTAAAACGCTGGGCGAAAGCCTGGAAATGTATTCGCTCTTGCACTCACTAATCAAGAACTATTGCATGTATCTGTGTGGATGAAGTGGCCAATTTCGATGTAAAAAAATAAAAAAATAAAATACTACGGACACACAAGATTTTTTATTCCAAATTATTTTTCCCCCTTTCAATAAAAAGTAAAAGCAAATGACATATTTAAAACTCGGAGATGCATAACAACAAAAAGGTCAGCTAAACATAACTTGAATAATAGATTGCGCTTCCATAGAAAACAGCAGTGTTTTTGTTAGGACATTTCGGGTCCACTTACGGGAATTAGCATTGGCGATCTCGTTGGTCTCGTTTGGGTCAAGCCAGACCTTCTTCTTGCCACAGCGTAGCACGCTGGCGGCGAGCCTCTTCTGGAGCCTGAGCATGCTACATGATACAAACACACCAAACAATTTAACATGGTAAACACACATCTAGCATTAGAAACATTGTTGGATTTCTAACGTGGACTTCGAGCTCCGGGTAATTGTTGATGTTGCTAACCGTTAGCCGGGCTGGCAACATGGCCTCTAACTCGACTACATCGTGTGACACGAAGCCCCGATAAAACACGCCACGGCAGTATTTGGAGGGCGGATTACAACTCATGTAATTTAAATGTAACACATTATGTTTCAATTAAGAAGCACGTTGTGTCAAATGCCCTTTAGGACAATTTGATTATGAAAATTGTCTTCTATCGGCGGCTATCCTACCTCATGGCTGCTACTTCGATAGAAAAAGGCAGATTTCGGCAACTGGCAAGAATGTACCATTATGGAGGAAAGTCCATCTCTATCCATGAAAAGCTTTTGTGGAAGACCGATTAAATGTAACACCAGTACTGGCTAGTTTAGTCATTTCTACGTCTAAGCAGACCCAACAGAAATACATTTTTAGTTTTTTTATGATAGATACACTCATATTACTTAAAAATATCTGTAAGAGACTCCCCTTCGTATCAAAATGGTTACGACCACATTCCTAACGGTGCATTGTGGGTCGTAAGGGTGTAGTTTACTCTTGTACCACACGAGGGCAATGGCTAGGGTTGCCAACTCCTTGAAAAATAAATACGGGACACCTCATCGATAAGGACGGTCGACCTGATTACCTGGCTTGAACCTTGCGTGATTTTTATTTATTTATTTTTTTTGGTGTAGTTGAAAACCTGTAGTTTAAACCTGAGTTGAATAGGAAGCATATTTTTGAATGATATTAACGCATGGAAAAGTTAGAAATTTAATACCCACTGAGCCATAGACGTCTATTAGACGTCAAGTCTAAGTTTAGACCGAAATTAGCCCAGCTATAATTGGTCTATATTTTAGCCCAAATCTAGACGATACAATTAATCAAGTAAATATTAACTATTAAACATAAAAAATAACTGTAGGTTGTATAAATGATGGCAAAATGTTGAATTACTACGATTTAAGCAGCAATTGATCATGTAAGTGTAGTTCATATTTAGACTTGATTTAGACGTCTAAATGAGGTTCTCATTTCAACTCTATTTTGACCAAATCCGGACGATTACGGAGGTTTATATTTTGACCAGATTTAGACGTCTAAATCAAGACCTCATATCAACCTCTCTTTATACGATCTTGACAATGTAATTTTATTTTATACCGAAACTGTTAATTGTGTAGTTTTTTTGGGACACAAACTTGTCATGACAGAAGGGGTTCCTTTTAGCCTCCTTCCTTTTTTTTAGCCTCTTTGTTTGACCATTTTATGACAGAAAAAGTTTTTAATTGACAATTCACATTTAAACCCAAAAGCGTTTAATACTTTGCATTTCACTCCCAAACACGTGTTTTGTTTTGTTTTATTTACACAAGAGCATAGAGTTCAGGACTAAGGCAGCGTATTGTGCTCACTGAAAAACAGAAACAAATTATTCTGAAATAACAGAGAAAAATATTCAGAAACATGGGGGGGTTCGCTGAAAAAAAAAAAACAAATGCAGAAAAAAACTGAAGTTGTTGTTGTTGTTGTTTTCTTCCGCTGACTACAATACGCTCAACAGTTATTAATAAAACTATTTACAAAACGGGAAGAGAAGCTACAGTGGATTAAAAAAAAAAAATAATAAAAAATTTACACACCCCTGTTCAAATATCATTCAATTCAAAACCTGTTCCACCGCTAGCGTAACCAATGTCTCAATTGAAAAATAAATGAAATCTGATTAATCTCAACATCTACCACAGATGAGACAAGATTCTCGTCATTGCATAGAAATCAAAGTGTAGGTTTTTAAAAACCAACAGTATTCAGTATATTAAATGAGTATACCACAAGAGATTTCTTACAAAACCTCGTTTTCTTAATCAGAATCAATTCCGTTTTCTTGCATCACAACAGTTACTGTTATTTATAGTATATTTAACACCATAATATGTGAATACATAATCTTCACCCAACGTAAGACCAGTGTAAACTTCCACCTATTTGCTGATTGGCATTCACATTTTTGCATATTTTCTTTGTATGTTGTAACCTATCCTACGTTATGTGATGAAAAACTCACCTGCTCGCTGTTTTTGTGCTCCGGCAAAAGCAAGGATGACTGTTGACATCATGCATCAGTTGATGTTAAGGAACTACGTTGAAGATAGTTGAGGAGTTTTATTTTGACAAAAGTAGTGATTTACCAACATCTTGTGCAATCTTTACGTCAAGGACCTATTTTGAAGTGAGTTCAGGAGTTTAATTAACCCTTTTGGAGTGGGTTGTCATCATGTATTTTTGCTATTCGCGCAAGCCGTGATCCCTGTGCCCCATAACTACTGCAGTTATAGAGTATACACGATGCTCCTCATTCTACCGCATATGTTTGCTCTACAGTCGTAGCTCGCCAGCAGTAGCAGGCCGTTGCCACGGCAACAGTGCACGCGCCAGCAGTGTGGGTGCATGCATGCACTACTTCACCTCAGGTAACCGACAATATCGCCATCATAATCTCTCTGCAAAGATAAGATGCTAGTCCGTTTAATATCTGCACAGGATATGGTATATAGCTATAAACACCTGATCAAAATGTGGCGAAACAACTAAATTCACCTTTAACTGCTACATGTACATATATGTTCCCTTCCGGTTACTTTTTTACATTTACTTTTCTTTCCATCAACCTGTGTAGCTGTTGGTAATATAAAAAGTGTACTGCTACTTTGCTCCATCTAAACTTCGAGGCAAGCCCAATGTACTTTTAATACCTGTTTTCATTTCTTCCTACACAGACCTTCTTGGCTGCAGCATCCCAACTGTTTGCAGACCTGCAGATAATATTTACTTACAACAATATTTACTAAATGACATCCCTACTTTGCTCTATCCACGTTTCCAGTTACTTACAGCCTGTTAATTTAATTTAATTCCACTGCCCGTGTAGGCAGCAGCATTGCCCATACAACAAAGTAAGATTGCTTTCTACTAACGACACAATTTTTTTTTTTTTTTTAAAGGGTTCCGCTACTTTGTTCTCTCTTTTTTAGCATTAGCATTACATGACCACTGCTTGTACTTTTACTTACTTTTAATTTTATTTCTGCAGCCTGTTTATGCAGCGGCATCCCACCAGAATATCCATCCATCCATTTTCTTAACCACTTATTCCTCACAAGTGTCGCGGGGATGATGGAGCCTATCCCAGCCGGCTTCGGGCAGTAGGCGGGGGACACCCTGGACTGGTTGCCAGCCAATCGCAGGGCACACAGAGACGAACAACCATCCACACTCACAAGCACACCTAGGGACAATTCGGAGCGCCCAATTAACCTGCCATGCATGTCTTTGGAATGTGGGAGGAGACTGGAGAACCTGGAGAAGACCCATGCCGGCACGGGGAGAACATGCAAACTTCACCCAGGAAGGCCGGAGCCTAAACTTGAACCCGAGTCCTCAGAACTGGGAGGCGGACGTGCTAACCAGGCAACCACCGTGCCGCCCCCCCCACCAGAATACTTTTCATTAAATGATGTTAAACTGCTACCCTGTAGGTACTCCAGTTTCCATTTCTTCTGCAGTCTATTTAGGCAATGGCATCCAGTAAGTCTGGGTACTAGTGTTTAAAGCAAACTTTGCAAAAGGGAACCTCTTCCTTCTTTTTTAATAAGCATTAACATTACATGACTTTAATGTTCATGTACTGTACTTTTATTTCCTGCTTCCATTTCTTCTACAGGCCTGTAAGTTAATTCTTTTCACCAAAATGTTCATGCTTTATCCAGACCATCAGGTTATCCTATGTACAAATATGAGATGCCTGTGATATAATCTATTAGCCATTGCAGTTGCCATGGCATCATGCACAGTGGTAAAATTGTTCCTTAAAATAGGAGACAGGCTTGTTTTCCCATCCTCCAAATTGCAATAATTCATCATAAGTATAGATCATTAGAAATGTGACAAGTTTGAAGGAGAAATCTAGCAGAAGGGAAGTTTTGTTAAATAGAACTGCAATCTAAACAGGAAAATGATAAAATATTAATTATGATAATGCTAATTAAACAAAAACAAAAAAACAATTCCAACAAGGGACTTGGCAACAAATGTGCTGAGTCTCGCTCAGAGGTCCCAAAAGGATACCAGAAAAGTCTCTCTTTAGGATATCACATTCATATTTTATGTAGCATAGTCAAGCACAATATTAAATCTAGTGTACATCTATGAAGGGTAGCTTGGGCAAGTTCTGCAAACGCTGCGGCAAGAATATCGCAATTCTTCAAAATACCAAGCCACATTTTGTCAGCACGGAAGATGAGTGAACAATTATTCAAAAAAGAGGCTTCCAGCTGATTATTGCAACACCCAGCTGAAGTTTACTGTCAAAATAAACAAAAAGCAGAGACATTTACACCTTGTACTTTATAACAGCTATATATGATGCAGCAACGGCAGGCAGCCAGACAATATACCAGACCTCACAAATAGTCATAAATTTAAATTTAAGGAAAACGACTATTATTAGTGCTGGCCTGATGATCTGAGCAATGAGTTAAGACATCTCAATGAACTGTATTGAACAGTATACTATATCCATCTGTCTTACACTGCCAAGGCAGCCAAGGTGGGCTCACCAAAAGGAGCGCTACAATGCCAATTCAGTAGATTCAGTGTGACAAAAAAAATATTTAATTCTATTTGTTTTGAGTTTTGAGTATGGTTACAGAATCAATGAACCAAACTCTTAATATAAGGCAACCACTATATTGTAATATGGATAAGTCAACTCAACTTTATTTATATAGCACTTTATAATAGCCTACATATACAACTCAAATGCTTAAAAAAATAACTAAGGATGAAATGGTGCAGGTATAGCCTACCTAATATTGTGGCCACTTACATATAGGATCGTCACCTAAAGTAATCATCCATCCATCCATCCATTTTCTTGACCGCTTATTTCTCCTAAATTAATCAATTGTTGCAAAATGTAACATTCAGGAACCCCGTTTCATATCCACTATATATGTTTAGCTGCATGTACCATCCATCCATCCATTTTCCTGACCGCTTATTCCTCACAAGGGTCACGGGGGCTGCTGGCGCCTATCTCAGCTGGCTCTGGGCAGTAGGCGGGGGACACCCTGAACTGGTTGCCAGCCAATCGCAGGGCACACAGAGACGAACAACCATCCACACTCACACGCACACCTAGGGACAATTCGGAGCGCCCGATTAACCTGCCATGCATGTCTTTGGAATGTGGGAGGAGACCAGAGTATCCGGAGAAGACCCACGCGGGCACGGGGAGAACATGCAAACTCCACCCAGGAAGGTCCGAGACTGGACTCGAACCGGAGACCTCAGAACTGGGAAGCGGACGTGCTAACCACTCGACTACCGTGCCGCCCTGCATGTACCGTATATATTAATATAATGTTAATGTTATTACGAGGTTTCAAGCTACTTTTTGTGGGTGGGTGTGGCCTCCCCCATCATTCGATGAGCTCTATCCAGCAGGGCGGGGGTGTTAAAGCTCCCAGCTGGATAGAGAAACAATATCAAAGTACACAAACACACAGGGAAGTTAGAACTCCAGGCCTTTAAAATAAAAGCATACAAATGAGTCACCTACTATTTTTTTTTTAGGGCTCTCTTGGGTTGATGGTGGGAAGAAAAACATTCTTGAAAAAACGGGGATAAGCCTCTAGTTCAGAATTCCCCAATTCCGTTCCTCGGGGGCCGGAGTCCTGCAAGTTTTCAATTTTTCAACACACCTGATATTCAAGATAAGGATCGTTATCAGGCACACTGATGAGCTCATTATATGAATTAGGTGCGTTGGCAGGCGGAAAAATGGAAAACCTGCAGGATTGCGGCCCTCGAGGACCGGAATTGGGGAACCCTGCTCTAGTTAGTAGTCAGTATTTTCCTCAAAAAACGGGGGTTAGGCCCCACCCAGCACCAAAACCCCAATAGACCCTTCCAGCTGACGTCACTTTACCCAGAATGCTTAGCAACCGCTTACCCTGATGGACAAACAAACCGTAGAAAGACACGAATGGAGCAGCGTTTTTGGTGAATGATTCGTCTAAACATGACAAATGTACCAAAAAAACGTCCATAGTTACTGCGACACACTTAGAACCAGCCGTTCTTAGCCGGTATCGGCAAAAGCTGGAGTTGGTTGGAGGGAAAGATCCGTATCTACTTTCACCATCGGCCTTCTCAAAGCAAGCCACAACGTTCCGTCAAATAACATATCACAATATTATAAATGATCTCATTGTGAAGAAGAGTGCCTACACATGGGAGGACTTTGACGCCTTCAAGAGCCTGGATTCTTAGAACTATTTTGTGTCTGGATGGTTTAAGGATGTTGGCTGCGTTCAACACAACAATGTTTGTCTCGTAGCAGCAAAGGTATGTTCTATTTATCTTTTGGTTGGCACGGGTTACTGGTGTAAAATGTTATTCATGAAATCGTTTGTGTCCGGATAAATTCGTCTTGCTGTACGTCCGCGGTGCCTCCTGGAAGGCAAACATCCCATAACAAATGAATGTAGAGAGCTTGATTTTCGGCGAGCATTTTCGTTAAAAGATAAAGGAAATATGTCAAGTGTCACAAAAAACAAAACAAAACAAAAAACAAACAAAAAAAATGTCTCGAGTAGGACACTACAATAATGCGAATCATTGAATCCAGTTGTTTGAAGCTGCTAGCTGAAAAAAAAAAAGAAAAAAAAAAAAAAGTTGCGTCGTACTTTCACACTAGCCACTGTGCTAGCACCGTGCGAGTCTTTTTCTGTCTTCCGCCTGGTTTAGAATCACTGCCGGCAGCCGAAAGAATGATCTCATCTCTGTTTGAGCTATTAGAGCATCCGTCGGCCGCGCACAAGTTCACCATAGCATTGGTAGCTGATTTATCAACTGTTTGACCTATTTTCTAGCGCACACTGATTGTTTTCTAATTCACTCGAATTGACGCGCTGACCATCACCGCTAGGGGCGCACTAACGTGACGTCACACTGGAAGGGTCTATAAGTCCAAAGATTACAAAATTTATTTGAATATGTTTATTTTTAGTTGAAAAAAAACCTCCCCGCAAATTCCTGTTTAGGGGATGACATATTCATAGAAAGATGAATTCATAACGCACACATAAAATGCATACTACTACTACTACTACTGCTACTGCTACTGCTAATAATAATAATAATAATAATAATAATAATGATGATGATGATGATGATAATGATGATGATAATGATGATGATAAATACACTGTAAGGAAGGCTAAAACAGGACTAGTCACTCGCACATTAAGCGCCTTTCATTTATTTTGAAGGCTACAACCGGATGTTTATAGTTAGTTTTCCGCTAAGTTGGCAGCACGGTGCTTCCTTCCTCCGCTCTCGTCGGTTGTCTCGCAGCAAGGCAGCTGTTGCCATTCCACTGAGCATCAGCGAGACAAGCCCTACTGACAAGACAAAGATGAGTACGTGGACACCGACGTAAAACATCTCCCCGCCTAAAAGACATTCTTTGAAAAGGGCCAAAAGTTAAATCAATGGTACAGAAAAGTAGTATGTCCAGGACGCCTTCCACCTCGACCCAGGAGATCCAAATGGACATGTTCGACCCCCATCCTCAATCACAGGTAAGAACAAGAGAGGATTAAGAAAGAAAAAGTTGAAAAAAGACACGACAAATAGACTGCAACCGTTTTCTGGCAGCAAATTTAATGTTGCGTGTGTTTTCAAAAAACGATTAACAGGTTGTTTGCCACTTGCACATTTGCTTTGAATGAGCCGATTCGCCAACGAGAACGCTTTCCAATTTGAGAATTAACTTCAAATTTCATTCCATATATTATAGTACATGATTGTGTTTTTGCATGTGAGCAGATGGTAGGCTAATTGGTGGTTGATAATCAGCGTTTGTGGACAGAGCGGGGTGATAAACGATACAAGGATGTCTATTGGATGCGATGCAAAGCCACGCCTTTACATACACAATATCATGTCTACAGAAAGTAGGAGGCACATAAGAACACGTTATTGTAAAGAAAATCATTACAATCTTAAAGACGTGGATGCCACTTCATTGGGTAGGCCTGCACAATCTACTGAGCCGTCCAAAGGTGATCAGGCTCACATTTCAAGTTGTAATTTAAGTTTAAATTGTAATTTATTCTTTGTATGTTGTTTCTAATGCTGGAATCAACATGTTTAGTTACAAGGTCAACTAGGAGAAATAATTAATAATAACAGTATTGTTTTTACTGTATGTTTTTTTTGTCAAAGAACACATACTTATTTTCAATCTTTAAAAATAGTAGAACACTGAAACAGCAAAATAAAATATTTTAATACAAAAGTAAAGAAACAAAAACGTAAGTAAACAATAACAATTTGGAATGATAAAATAAATGTTTTCTTATTTTTACAGAGCAAAAACGATCAATTGATTAAAAATATATATGATGATTAAAATGTGTGTTTTTTTTACCCTCACCATAAACAACAATAAATGTATGGATTACAAGCAAAAAAACCTGACTGTTTTACAATTTTATAGATAATACAAAAGTATTTAACTTTTTAAGCCAATTTCTTTTTTCTTTGGGGATGGTGTTTGAAAGTCTTTGTTGCATGTTTTAATTGTTAATATGAAAAAAAAACAAAACAACAACAAAAAAACGTGATCATGAAATCAACTGGCCAATTAATTGGTTAGGCCTTAATTTTTATGGAGAAAAATGGGGTTCGACTGATACGAGGTAAGCAGCTCTGTTGGATGCATAAAAAAGAAAAATGTCGAAAATATTTTGAAACATTTATTTAAAGTTAAGTTAAAGTACCACTGATTGTCACACCCACCTATTAAAAAATATATATTTTAAACAGCATACATTTACATATTTATTATATATTAGTTATTTATATTTATATTCATATGTATCTATGCAGTGCATACAAATACAGTAAAACGTGTTTGTGAAAATAACATCATGTCTCATTTAACCTCATTTAATTGTATTATTTCTCAAATTAAATTACTTTAGATCAGGGGTCCCCAAGTCCGGTCCTTGACATCCCCTATCCAGCCTGTTTTCCAAGTCTCCCTCTTCCAACACACCTGAATCACATAAACAGGATCGTTATCAGGCTTCTGCAGAGCTTGCTAATGAGCTGATCATTTGATCCAGCTGTGCTGTAAGGGAAAATGAAAAGCAGGTCAAATAGGGGCTCGCGAGGACCTGACTTGCATGGAGACCCATGCTTTAGATTGTGCAGGCATACATAATATTGTGGCAGGTGAGTGTGTTTTGATTTGGTATTTGCTTCAATCATTGTGAGTATTAATTGATATTCCTCACTTCTCCATGGTGTCACTTCATGGCAGCCACAACTAGGCCGTGCTTTTCTTTTGTGGGGGGGGAATTGAGTGTTGGAACGGAGCATAACACAACACAGCACTGTATTTTTTGTTGTTGGTGAAAAAGTGGAACAAACACACCCACGCTGAGCACACTCATTGTCTCTCCACACGCAGGAAGAGAAACCAGCGCTAACCAACCGTGCTTTCACTCCCACTCCTGCCATCCTCCTCATCCTCGCTGCCCCCTCAAACTTTTCCATGTTCCAGGAAATTTGAACTTGAAAATTTGAACTTGAGTCCCAACTTGCAACTAACAAAATATTTACTCAAGCTCCACCTTTGACTCCAGTAATGTCAGCCAGGCTGAGGTCACTAAAACCTAATAGTGCACCTGTTTGTTTGTTTGTTTTTTTGACACATAAAGATGCAAAATATGTGTAGAGTGGTGCCTTGAGTTCCGAATGTTTCCATTTAAGAGTTTTTCAAAATTGTCTATTGCCACTCCCGAGTTGAAGTTTACTGTCATTGTAAACAAAAAGAGAATGGAACCTTATGTACAGTAGTACTTCACCCTAAAAACCACATAGCTTAGGCTTTCTGTCAAGTTTAATGCTAATCCCAAATACCATCTATGTTGCGGTGCTATGATCCTATAAGCAACAGATTGAACACAAATGGTGCAGTAACACATGTACATAGACAATATAACACTACTCACTGTCATTTTTTATCCTCTGAAGAATGACTAATATTAGTGCTCTACTGACGATCTGAGAGGAGAAGACATGTCTCAATGTACGATGTCTTAAAAACGCGATCTTTCTTTAAAATCTGTCATCACACTGTTTTATGGAGTACAATATTATGGAGTGCTTGTTTTCCTTAAAATACACAACACAATGATTTTTGTTTTCTTAGGGAGTCTGGATCATATTAATGGCGTTTCCAATCTTTTTAACAGGAAAGGATGTTTAAAGAGGCGAGTGTTTTAAGCTACGTCAGCATCTTGTGTCTGATGTGTCTAAGGGTACGTTTACACTGCAGGAAAAGTGACCCAGATCGGATTTTTTTTGCCCAAATGCGACCTGTATTTGACTTTTTTATGTCAGTCTGAACGGCTCAATTCCGATTTTTTTTTTTCATATCCGACCTGGGTCACTTTCATATGTGGTCCTAGATCGGATACATATCCGAATGTTTGCGATGCGACCGCAGTCTGAACGGCCAGGTCGCATATATCCGACCTCTACGTCATTAAAAGTCCACAATATGCGCACCGTGGCGTCCGCTCGGGCGGGAGCATTACTTGGGAGACGTTCGCGAATCGGCAAAGTTGTTTCAAGTAACAGTTGCGGCTTTATATTAATTTAATCCCACTTGAAACATGAAACCTAAAGCTGACATTTGTGGTGATATTAATATAGCCACGCAGACGGCCCATTTATTATGCGCGGCAATGACGTGACATCATTGTTAGGGGATAAACAAAGGAGAGGTCTCCCTGAGATGAGGAGCTCGAATAGGCTCTCCTCATTTTCACGAAATATGATGCCCGACGACGGACTTATAATGTCCGTGGCCCTGACACGCTGGACCATACTCATTTACTTCCGCAAACACACCATTGTGAGTGATATTTTATCTTCTTCTGCGCATGCGGGTCATGCGGATGCATAACGTTCACACAGAAGACAAACTGAGGGCACAATTAATAGGCAATGTGAACGCTTGCTCAAAAAAATCGGATTTCACAAAAAATTCGGAATCGAGCATTAAGACCTGCAGTGTAAACGTAGCCAAGAAACCAAAAATGTTGTTGCCTTTGATCTTTTGAAGATCACCGGGCAACATTTGGATTATAAAGGAGCAACTACTCCACTTAGCTTCATTCAGGTCGCCGGAGGACGATGCATCTCTAAAGTTTGACGCAACTGTTTTGTGATACTCATCGAGACAACCAAAACTGTAGGAATTACAGCTAACTGTGATGCAACTAATCTAATCGATTTGAAGATATCACCCGAGTCCAGGAAATGAAGTTTGTCCCACCAGGCTTCCACTTGAATAAACACCCCTGCTTGCTTCCTCTTTAATTATACACTCCTTTTAATCTGGTGGGACATTTACCAACAAGAAGCCCCCTGCGCTTCCTGTTGCTGGCATTTGCCTGCCCTTTTTTTTTTTCTTCCCCTCTCCACTGAAAAGGAGCCGCCCCATCGCTGCATTGCCTCTGCGGTGTATACAACCTGCACCCACATGCATTTGTTAACGCCAAAAAGGTGCAAACAAATAATAACTTTGCTTTGTATTTCACAATGTATTGCTGTATTGCTAATCTTTTATGTTATGTTAGTTTTGTTGTGTTTCTGTAAAGCGCTTTGTGACAGCTAAGCTGTTTGAAAGCGCGATATAAATAAAGATGACTTAACTTGACTTGACTTGACTTATAGAAGTCAGTAGTCTGGCATCTAGGTACAGACTGCATTTTATCAACGATGAATACAGACTTCTGCCACCCACTGGTCTGGAGTATTATTACATGTGCAATAAATCAATGCAATTCTTTATATCAACTGAACAAGTAAAGTACGTGCAATCCTGCTATTCTGCCCTGATGTAATGGCAAGTAATGTGCACCCACTGGACATTTCATCAGGCACACCTGCCAAGTTAAACATAATGATGATCTTCTTTTTTTTTTTTTTTTTTTTTTTTTTTTTTTTTTTTTTAGCTGACCCTGTCAGTGGTGTATTCTTTGTCCAATATGCTTATAATTGTGATTGTCATGTACTAGAAGAGCACTGCATCACGCCGAGAGCCATTTATAAGGTGTGGTTTGATTGCGCTGGTGTATCTAATAAAGTGTCCGGTGTGTGTAATGCAAAGGTGGTTTTGTTCTGATGCAACGGCTCTTCTCTCTCTTCACACGGGAAGAAGAACAGGCCGTCTCACCGCAAACGTGATTAGTCGGCATTGCGTAACCATGGCGATGTGAGCAGGGTGGGCTTCTTCTAATGTAATGAGCGGCCTCTGCCCAACCCGGATAGAACCCATTTGGCAGGGGTCCGCCAATCTGATTAGAGGGTTGCAAGAGAACATGAAAAATGAGGAGTTGCCTTGGCTGCTCGTGAACTGTGTGCGCGTGTGTTCCCTCTCAGGCTAATGTCGCCTTATCCACGACTCCATCGAGTACAGCGGCCGGGGCTTTTAAAACGATCTGTTAAGATAAATGACTGTGTGGAGGCAAACTTTTCTTTTTCTTTCAAACTCACACCCACCCTTCTCGCTTTCCGCAGGGCAAGTACGCCAAGAGGAAGAGCCGCTTCAAACGCTCCGATGGAAGCACCTCGTCCGACACCACGTCCAACAGCTTCGTCCGACAGGTTACATTCAAGCTGCTTGGCTACTTGGACCCTTATCCTGTTGAGAATCACATCACAGGGTTAAATAATAGTGGTTGCACAAATGTAACGACAGTAAAAACTGCAACTTTGTCTGTTATAAAGCTGATCTTAATCTGTGAATGTTTCCTCAAATCACTCAAGACTAGAGACAAAGTAGTGAGAGCATCGTGACGAAACAAAAACTGGACGATTTAAGACTTTCTCTTGACTTGGATCAAATGTCGTGCCCATTAATTCAGACTTTGAGCAAATTACTTAGGACCTCCGACCAAGACCAGATGAGCGTAGACTTGGATTAGATTTTGATAGAATGACCAATTACTTATTTAGGACTAAATGACTTGGATCTTGCAATAGATTTGGAACAAATGAGCTCGAACAAAGTTTGGCTTTAGACTTGGATTACATATGTTGTTTTTTTTCACTTGGGTCTTCATCCTACTTGGCCTAAATGACTTTAGACTGTCTTGAGACTTAATTGACTTGACCCAGTAACTCAAGATTCACTGCTTCAGACTTGGGATCAAGGATCAGAAAAAATCCGATGTAGAATTTGGTACTAATGCTATGGATGTGGTTTATTTTGAGCCTGTGATGGATTTAAACATGGACCATATGATATGAAACCTACTTTTGACTTGGAATAATTGACCTGGCTGGTACCAATATAAATTTACATTAGCTTTAGACTTTAAACGGATTACACCACGGTATTTTAAGCCCTTCCAAAAGTTATCTATAGGCATATACTGATTAAATCTTACCTTTGACACTATGGCGATGTAATTTTTTAATGAAATATTAGATGTTTTGCTAGTTATTTTTGCAACACGGAAGTAAAACTCCCGGTTTGGTAAAACCCCACCTCTCCCCGTTTGATTGCCGCGCCCCCGGCGAGCAGACTGCAGTCTGCTGTTGGAGCAATGCGTTTGAGCACTCCTGAGTACGCCATGCAACTTGACGCAAGCCAATTCTTCAATAAACATTTGAAACAAAACGCCTCCTTGCCACAAGAAATCATGGAGGAGAGAGAAGAAGAAAGAGGAAAGAAGCTGGGGGAAAAAAAACCTGGACTGGTTTCAAACCAGGGACTTGCTGCTTACAGAGCGAGCACACTATACTATTTGTTCAGGTAGGCTCAATAAGTGCAAAAGTTTTTTAGTTTACACAAGTGTCATTCACTAGGATTTCAAGACAAAAACTTTGCATTTGCTTTAGACTGGGGCAAAGCTTTTTTAAACTTTGCTCATGACCACAGACTTCCTTAAGACTTAGACTAAATGAATCTTCTTTAGTACAGAGGACTAACAACATTGTCAAAAGGACTCTGGAATTCTTTTTAACTAGGATAGCATAACTTTGTACTATTTTTTTATTTTTGTATTACTTGGAACTGATGTTGACTTTAGAATTATTTTTTACATGCTTTACTCTGACTGCATTATTCTGAATTTGGACTTGGCTGCACTTCAGACGACGTTTCTTGATTCATCAGACTTGATGCAACGGCTACAGACTTCCTTTAGACTTAGACCACATGACTGTAAGGCTCTATAGATGTTTTATATGAATTGAAGTCAATTGGAGCTTAGATTACTTTCAAACTTGGACCAGATTATTCTAATCTTGCTTTCCATTTGGACTCATTTAGCGGATGATTTTAGGCTTGGATGAAATTACTTTGGACAAATTACTTCAGACTTGTTTGGGACTAGAATTAAATGTTGTAAACTTTGGTGTTAGACTTTGATTAGGTGATTTTTGCGACTGCTATACTTAGAGTAAGTTAGTTGGAATTTGATAATACATTGCCCAAAGGCCTTGGAATTCCGGTTGGGCTTACACTTTGATTGAACAAACATTTTAGACCTGGAGTAATTTGGACTACGTAATTTACTTGGATATTGTTATAGTCTTAGAGTGAGTGACTTCATGTGAGCTTTAGGCCCCAAACTAATAATGACTGAAGACTTGGATCAAATGACATGTGAGAGTTGTGAGTTGTTCATATCTTTCATTCTGGTTTATAGTGGGACCTGTTGCTTTTGGCATGCACTCAACTTCCTGTCTTTTCATATGGAAAACACAACCACCAAGCTTGTAGACACCATATACATTCACTCCATATTTCATTTCTTTTTGCTCAAAGCCAGGCCCCGTATAGGATTCACTGTATAGTCTCTCACACACCTATGCAAGAGCATACTCATTCAAACACGCACACACGCACAATCAACCGTCGGCGGATCTGGCTGGTACACCGGGGCTTGGTTTCTATGGCAACCAGGCCACTGAATCTCCCCGCGTGCGCAGCCACAGTGGGATGGAGATGCGAGGGAGACGGTGCTTCGATGGCGCTCTGTTTTCGTGCGTGGGCGCCACCGCGGCCTACGTGTTTGCGTAGCCTCGTTCGCGCGTCAAGTTCAACAAAAACATGATGAAGATGACTGTCTGCCACGCATGCTGCTGATGCGTGCTGCGCTTTCCTGGGCAATGACATACTGCGGGTGCGAGGGGATGTGATTTTGTACTACTGATACACTGATGATAGTATCAAAACATTCACATTCATTTAGGACTAAGACTTATTTTACTACAAGACCCTACAGTGAATTCAGAGATTTGTTTGTAATTACACGTTTTAAGATAATTGCTGAGAACGTTCAAAGACTGCCAGATTTTTGGGTGTGTTTGTTTGTCATAGCAAAAACGTGGCCCAGTGACACATTTGGGCAATCAGCATGAGTCGCCCTTCCCCACTACAATAATTTCTACTGCAACTGCATGTAGTTGGCTAGCTAGCTATGCCGACACCCGGAAATGCTCATTTCCTGGATGCCACAATTTATAGGACAGCTTGGTGTCATCATTTAAATTCCCAACTGTTATGTATTTTGTGTTGCAGACAACATTGGTATATAACTATATTAATTAGCAGGAAATATGCGCTTAGATGTGAACCACAGACTTAAAGGCATGTGGCGCTGTGTTAAATGGTTGACTTTCTCTGAATTGTCTCTATTAGTGTATGTGGACATTTTTTTTTTCTTTTTTTTTTTGTGGTGTATGTGTTTGTATTTGTAGTGTATGTGGACGCACAATACCAAACAAGGAAGTGATGCAACGGTCGAGCCCGCCACCTGTCTGTGGCGTCAGCTCGTGAAGCCTGCTAGCTTGAAAGCTAGCTGATGGCTAGCACTTCTCGCTGTGGAGTGGAAAGCTCTGCTAAGTCTCGGTGAGATGTAATTACAGCTGTCAGAGGCTTTAAGCAGATATATTAAACATAAAAAAGATTTTAGACATAGTGGTATTTGATTGACAGCTGACAGTTCAATGGAGTGTCATTTAAGCACATACAGAGGACACACCAACAGTTTTCCAGATATTGCGCAACACCAGTTAAACATTCATAGGAGTTATTTATGTTTTCAACATTCCAACCCAATTATTGATGAAATGGCATATTTATCATTGCTAGGCTAGCTGACATGTACTGCTAACATCAACAACATAGCTGTGAAGAGAGGATCCAGTTTGAGATTCACTTTTCCAGAGGTTTGTCCAGTGGTGACACATGAATCCCAGCAGAGCCCCATTTGCTGCAAAGTGAGACCAACTGGTAGATCTCCATTCTTTCGCCCTCGCCTGCTGACTGTGCTGTCATCAGTTACGGGTGGCTGCTGATTGGGTCACGTGTTGCCCTCTAGTGGACACAATGGCCCCAAACTTAACTAATGAAAGGACGGGTTTTAGATTAAATTGATTTAGAATCCGAGTTGGATTATATATATATATATATATATATATATATATATATATATATATATATATATATATATGTGTATATGGACCAGGTGATATTTGATTTTAAAGACCCCACCCAAAACGTTTTGGACTTGGACAACTTGACTGAAGACTTGAGTCTGACTTGAACCAAATTAAACAAAATTTGAGTCGTAGATTTACATTTAATTAGATGATTCGCTTTACATCTGATAAACGACTTGTTACTTGCGTTACATTTTGGACTTGGGCCTAATAACTTAAGATATGCTTTAAATTTGGGCCAAAAAATTTAAGATTTGCTCTAGACTTGTTAAAAAAAATGGATTTGGAATCTGAGCGAGGTTTAGACCTGGACAAAACGGCTATTGACCTGATGTTTTGGTCCAGATGATTTAGGATTTGGAATTGAACAATTATGTCTTGCTTTAAACAAATGACTTTTAATTTGATCTGGAATTTGGATTTCTTGACTTAAGACCTATCGTAGACATGGACAAAATGACTTTTGACTTAAGTTTAATGGCTGAAGACTTGATCAAGAAATTCAGAGTAAGGTTTAGATTGGGACTATAATGACTTTAGACAAAATTACTTTTTACCCGAGATGATTTCCCTAATTTTGGGGGATCGGAGAGCGGCCGATCTCTTAAAATAAAACCGATATTGGCCACCGATCTCATTTCCCTCCGCAGAGGTCTGATAACCTCAGCCACTGTCCTCTTCTGCTATAAGATGACTAATAAGCTTTTCTTTTTGATTTGAATTTGTGTGATTAAAACAACCTGTTGTATTGTTTCACAAGTGCTGTTCAATTTTATTTTTATTTTTTACAATAAAACAAGATTAGAACATTGAAGGTGTATGCTGTTGGTTATGAAAAAAATCAGGATCATCATAAATCTGGATCGGTTGGTCACTTTTTAAAGATCGAGGATCGGTGGTTGGCCAGAATCTGGAATCTGGTGCACCCCTAGTTAAGACCTGCTTTAAATGCTTGGGGCACACTTGGGACTATGGTAAATGGCTTGGATTTACAACTTGTAACTAAAGACTCAAGACTTGAGCCATATGACTTTGGAGTTGTAACAGGTGACTGTGAATTGTGACCAAAAAAAATTAATTAGATCAACTGATTTTTAGAATGGGGAATCAGTGGTCTTTGGTCTCTAATTTGTGGAATTTGTCTGCAGCCAGTTGTTTCAAAGTGGTCCTGGACAGGGTTCTGTGCGTCCATAAGAGACCATCAGAAGCAGAATGAGTGAGTGAGTGAGCTGCAGAGGGGAGGGGGGTTTCCCTGGGCGCTGCCCCATCCCACCCCACGTCAGCTGGGGCATTGGATGGCTGACGGCTGCATACCAAGCCTCCTCCTTGGCCTCAGCGCACTTACGTCCCTGTTCCTGCCGGGACCGCGGCTAAATATATTTCTCCAGTTTGCAAATGTAGCACAAGTCCTGCAACCCGACCCCGTCCCGCTGGCTCCGGTTCCCTTCCTTTACACAAGGTTCACGTTCCTTTGGGTTGTGGAGGTATACGGGAGAGTGGGCTGGAGGTTAAGAGAGCGTCTCCTGGTTTTCTCACACACACTGCACTCTTTTCTGGATTTCACTGCTCATGTACACTTGTCAAGCTAACACACACACACTAGTTGCCACTTCACACACACACAAGGTCTGTGGACTCCGGCACTGCCCCCCCTGGGTCGGCCGTGGTGAGGAGAGCGTGGCAAAGGAGGCATGGAGAGGACTGAGCGGATTCAGCGGCCCGCCGTGGTAAGAAGAATGTTGTTGAATTTTCTGCGGCCTTTTGTTGGAATACAGCGTAGGTCTTGATGGGTGCCTTTTTTTTTTGCTCTGATATGTAGCAACTGGGGTTGGAAATATGAATTTGCCCCCTGTGTCCTAATAGCACCGTAACTCTGGGTCAGCGGCTTGCTTTGTAATTCCATTTTGGGTGGACCACAGCTGCTGGGACGGCTCTGTGTTTTTAATTTAGACTTCCAGTCGCACTGGTTGTGTCTAGTGCTATGCGCGCTGACCAGTCAGCTTTTCGGCACTGCACTGTGGCCATTTCAAGGGGAGACTTTCCACTTTATGAATGCATTGATCCAACCAATGTGGACGTTGATGTTTTTTGGGGGGCAGCTTCAGTCTTTTGTGCACAAAGTAGTAAAAGCAGCAGAAACTAAACCGATTCAATTATTCATTTTACATTGAATTTATAGTCATAGACTGGAATGGTCAATATTTATTTTAGTAACACAATTATTTTGAGCTCAGTATATGCAATTTAATATTACTTTCCTCCAAATCTTGAATTACAAAAAATATACTTGATAAATGTCTTTTCATAGCAATTGATTTAATTTCGAAATCCGATGTTTCAGCTTCAGTTTATGTCATACTTGCTTTAAAACATGAATGAAATTCTCCCAAAATTGCACTTTTACATCTAACATTAACTTTAATAACTTTCTATTGTGCTTTCATTATGTGTTTGCACTTGGCTTTATACAATGTATTTGCTTTATGAATTCTTTACATCTGTAAGGCTTTTTCTGAGATACTGTAGTTGCATCCAAAATTTTGTCTTTACAGAAGAAATAATGCTCAGTTTTTATGGACACGGTTAGAGAGGTATTCATTTCAAAATACTAATATTATTGTGTTTTTTCTGTGGTGTACAACTACAGTATACTGCATCATTCCAAGATCTGTTTGTAATATTTTTGTTACCTTATTTGCCTTTCAGATACAGCTTTTAAACATTATATGGTATACAGTAGATGTTTGTAATAGGATAAATTTTTTAAATCAGATTAATCACATCTTAGAATTTTGATTAATTACAATTAATCACTTAATTAAAAAGGCTTTTTATCAACATTCTTGCTCGCCAAATTTAAAGCTCACCTGTTGTGTTAATTCTTTTGACATTTAATGTTATGAGGATGTCGATAGTTGACATGAACAAATATTCTGAATGTCATACGCAAACATTTATTAAATGCATTACTAAATGTATGTAGTTATGTTTATTGCTCGAAAACACAACCTGTGATATCTTTAACGTAACCATCTGCTGTCAACTAAAGGATCAGCTGCGCTCAAAATTAATAGTGGGATTAATCTGCGTTAATACATGATTAATGCAATATTTTTGGGGGGATTAATTAATTTAGTTTGTAAAGAAGTTTCCAGTGAAATTATGTTTTCATATTTATAGCATTGTCATGAAAAAAAGAAACAAACTTGAATGCACGACTCGCATCTCCAATGAGCTCCACACCCTTCAGACTTGGTTGCCATGGCACCACTGTGACAGAGCAAATAAAGATGGCTGCTCGCAGCCGCTCTCCTTGTGTTTTCGATATGACTTGTTTTTGTCAGTTGCTTTGTTTCCCCTGTGTGGCATGCATGCACTCCAGTCTTGTCTTTCGGACCACTTGTAAGCACAAAACAAAGAGGTCATTCAGTTTGTCTTACTTTAGAATTCTTCGCTCTTGAATATCACAGCAGCAAATTACCCTACGTGGGTGTATGCGTTCAGTTGCTATCATCAGCAGCAGCTCTATGGACGACAGTGTCTTGTGTTAAAAGTATGCATCATTTGCCTCACTGTTAGCATTCACTTGTATTGTAGTCTACAGGAAAAACAGAATGAAAGAAGACTAACATCAATTTGTCATTGAGTTGCTTGAGATTTGGACCAAAAATCATTAGACTCTGACTAAATGACTGTTCCAGACTTTGATTGCATGCCTTTTAATATTGATAGTTGATTTCAAACTTAAAACTGGAGCTTTAAATGACCTGATAGTTACATTAGACTTGGGCCAATTGACTTACTGTATGACAGTAAGACCAAAAGCTGAACAACCTGGACTAACTGACTTAAGGCTTGTCTTTAAGACAAATTACATTGATTGGACTCAATTATGTTACATTTTGATCAAATGTTTTTAACTTGGACTTGTTGTCTTAGGACTTGCTTTAGACCAATGGTCACCAACTCTGCTCCTCGAGGGTACCAGTCCAGCATGTTTTGGATGTTACCCTCAGAAAAATGGCTTGCACTTTATGTAGTGCCAGAAGACCTTCAACTTTGACCTCAGGAGTAATGCTGCATTCGAGGATGGTCAGAAGCCGGACTTTTCCAAACTTTTCAAACCAGGAAGTGTGTACGGAAATGCCCCCTTGAACTCGGAAATCGTACTTGTCAAGTCGGGGAAAAAAGTACCCTGACTTCACCGACGGACTACAATGTGACGTCACTCTACAATGGCGACCCGTTTGGAGAATAAAACTAGATAGCTTTCTTCGATCCTAAATATTGGACATAACTTCACGTAACACAACGTACATGACAGAATGCCACTATTTTTCTGCATGAAAATATACGGTGAACTATTGAACTGTATGGCTTCTTATGAAATAAGATAAATACAATAAATGAAGCAAAATTGCATGAAGGCAAGTTTGCTGGACGTCAAAATGAGTTTTGAGGACCAAAATAAAAAACAATTTATCACTATCCTCCGTTTTTTGTTTGTTTACTTTCACCTCAAACGCTTTGAGATTGGAACTGGGAAAATTCAACTTGGATTTTTCTGACTTCCGACCTTCCTTGAATGCAGCATGAGACTGGATAAATTATGATTTAAGTGTTTAACTTGGACTCGGGCCAAAAATCTTGAGACTTGGATTAAATAAATTTAGGTCTGGATCGCATGGATTGGGACCAAATTACCCGAAGACTTGAAACATGGACTAAAAGACTTTAGACCTGCTCTTGACTTGGATAAAATGTCTTCCATCTTTTGAGCTTGTCCAGACCAGAAATGGGCCAATCACTTGGCTTTATACCCCGAGTTTGCAGACTGTTTGGTACCAAACTCTGTAACATATTTTGTACAAGAAGGCAGCAAATATTTATTGATGTAGGGATCTATAGGGGTGGATTTTGGAGGTTTCTTGGCACTGCTCCATCTTGTCCCCTTTATTCTTTCAATCCAATATTCTAAGCCACCTTTAGTGTTGACGTTCTGCCTCTTCCCTGAAAGTCGTTTCTCCAGCGCCCGTAGATACCGTGAATTCATATTTCGTGCAGTGACGATGTTTCTCGACCCTCATTAGTCAAAGCTCTATTCCATTTGCCACCATGCTCTCTCTGATAAGTCTAGCTAAAGCCTCAGTTATTAAATATGACTCCTAAGATGGTGTGAATGCATCACAATGCATGCAACTCGTCTGACAGACCACCTCCCCTTTTCAGCATTCTCTGGAATATTCCCACTATGTTAATGTTGAGGCCATGAAAGCAGATTTGGTGTGATGGATTATTTCAAACACATTCAAATTCATCCACAACCATCCTCAAGTTTCCCATCTCCTCCTCCACACGGATGCGGCTGAGGTGGTTACTATGATACCGTGGGGGTCTCAAGCCTGGCAGCGGCCAATGGCAAAGCAGCTCAGCTGTCACGTGACCCACAGCTATTTTGAACGGGGAGCTGTATGCGACGTGAAGCAAGCGGCTAAATTAGAGACACAGGCCCGGTGACATGAGGGTGAGATGACGAAAGGGGGAACGAGAAGAAGATTTAAAAACGTCTGATTGGTTGACTTTGAGTTCCTGGAGGCTTTTGTTGTTTTGTACTCCATAGAGTTTCTCATTTCTCCAGCTACATTTCTTCATCACATATCTCAAAAACATGCACATTAGGTTCATTGAAGACTAAATTGTCCATAGTTGTGCATGTGATTAGTGTTTCTGTTCAACCCCCAATATTTTTAAGTATATCTTTTTTTTTTCTTTTTTTTTGTGAGCGGGACATAGGAGGACGAATATTTATCATTTATTTATTTATTATTTATTTTTTAGGGGTGGTGGTGGTGGGGGGGGGTCTTAATTTTTTATTTTAATTATTAATATTTTCACTATTTGCAGGCTAACCCAATCCCTACCCTACTATCCCTACTGTATACTTACATTTTTCAATGGGAATGGGTGGGGTAGGGTCTAAGACTGCTCCGTTGGAAATTTCAAGCTAAGAAACAACTTAAGTGACAAACAACCACCAGTAGATGGCAGCAATACATTTCGATATGAGATCAGCCCAGTTTGAGTCCGTTAAGAGAAAAGGCTGCATTTTGTTTGATTTTAAAGAATAGCAAATGGAAGAATATTTTTTTCCCTGGTTAAAGTTGAGAGTCTGTTCTTTCTTTTGGATCTTGAAAAAGTAAGAATGCTCTAAAATGGCTGGCAGTGTTTAATGAAGTGATCTTGAAGTTAGTGCTATAGAATATCGATGGATGGGCCTGTTTTATCTTTTTTGGTGTTGCACGACTCAGCAAGCTGCATGACTCAAACATTTGCCAGTTATTTCAGACGTCATCCCGGGGCCTTTTATTTTGGTCCAAGGTCAGCCATTCGAATCTGCGTTGAACTTCCCGTGTTGTCGGGATGCTCCCAGAGGATGAGTCAGAGCTGCTCAGCGGGGGCGGCTGGTGCCATCCTCATTACATGCACCGAGATGCAACAGGAAGTGGCTAAGCGTGTATATGTGGGAAAGACTGGGAGTTAGCAAGGGTGCCGTCGCCCCGGCAACAGGGAGTGTCTACATGCGAGTCTGCGGAGCGCCACAATGCGACAGGTGGCTGAGCCAGAATCAACACTCTGCTGTTTGTCGTTTGGTTGGGAACTGCACAAAGAGAGACGAGGATAGTCATGAAAGGCAGTGCGGGACATTAAACACACACACACATGCGAAAGCACTCTTCACACACACACACACTGTTGTTTTTGCCTCCTACAGCATCCCCGAAGCATCCAGTAACCAAATCCTCAAAGCTGCCAGTAGAATAACATGTTTGGAATCCGATCCCATTCCTCATTATAATAATAATGCTTTTACACTCATGCAGAAATCTATTCCACACTTCGAGTACATGCACACCCAAAAGCATGCCAGGTGCTTGTTTCTTTCCAGTTCCCAGTCCCAAATACAGTTGAATTCGTTCTGGGACTGTGACCAAACATTCATTCATCTTCCCTATTGACATGAATCAAAGTGCCATTAATTCATTGCAACCCGTCACCCCACACCTCCCCCAATGTTCTTCATTTTTGGGGTGAGGTTTTTAAGAAAGAAAACAAGCACAGTAAATATAAGTATCCAAACATTGCAAAACAAAAGATAATGTGAAGAAATAAACTGCATTGTACAGCATGTGTTATTTTTGGCTTCACTACACTTTACAAAACCAGTTTATTTATTTACATTAACTTTTATTATGCTTTTTCATGTTTATATTTTACAATACAGTAATATTTTCTGTGTGTGTGTGTGTGTGTGTGTGTGTGTGTGTGTGTGTGTGTGTGTGTGTGTGTTTTTTTTATTTTTTATTTTTTTTAGTTAAGACAGATCAAAGGCATTTAAATTCATTTCAATTGTATACGAATACTGTAAACAACCTGCGTTGTGGGTTCCGGGTACGCAGTCCTGCTATTTAGCGGATTTAATTGTCTAGTTATAACAAAACTGTGTGCTTTATTTTGGGGTGTAAATCCACTTTTAACCACTAGACATCTGCACACAATTGTGGTTTACGTTCTGAATTTTAAAGGTCAACCTGATTTTTTCTGAAGAGAGATTAATGAATGTTTCAATCGTCTATCATCCTGCCTTTGACGCCGACAGAAAGCATTGGGTGTAGGTTCATTTTATAATGTATTATTGGGCTTGATTACTGATACATATTGTGAGATAATTTAAGTAAGTTAGTTTGGGAAAAAAGGGGATTTGTTTACTCTAAACCCAGGGATTGGTACATTGTTGAATTGCATATCGCTGGCGTCGGGCCAAAACCTTGTACCTCCGAAATCCAAAAAACAGCGTGTTTATTCAACCGTTAACATTGCATCATCAAAGAGAGCAAGCTATTTTCAACACTTTACAATGGTCAGTAATTTGGAAAAATGACACCCATGTGTCCACATTTTTGAAAAAGTTGCTAAATTGGGATTTATGAGGTTTCGGCCAAATGCCAGCGGTACATTTTTATTATCCAATGCGATTCTTGCCCTCTCTCAATACATTTGATGTGTTTAAAGACCTTAAAAAAGTGCCTTAAACATCCCTCAGGGGTATTTAGATATTGTGGATATTGTTTTTTTGTTTTCTGTAGTCTGGAAGGTGATGTGCAGATTAAGGTACAAGCTTGGTCACTGCACAAATTAAATTTGAAATTCAAAATGCCACAGTATAGACATGAAAACACAGATCTAATGGAACATCATTATGGTCATTGAAGATGGTGTTTCAAACCTGACACGTGTGGATGACTTGCCGGCAGAGAATTTGTTCATTGCGGTTACATATGGCTTATGTCATCTTTTGCGTACTCTCACCTCTATTTTGGAGGCCCACACCTCATGACTCACTTGTTCTGCTTGGCGCACTCTGCTGTCGGCGCTCTTGTCAGCACCACCTACAAAGCACTGGGGGCCTAAAATGAAAAGAAAAAAAAAAAAACAATGAGCGGCGGTTATATAAATTTTGACTCTTAAACACAGCATAGTAGAAGTTCACGCTACAGCAGAAGTGGGGCGACACGTATGGGGTGGGATGGGTGTCTGCGGAGTCAAGTTACCGTGCATGAAAAAGATGCCCTCACAAGACACTCCATTAGGTACACCTAACTAAACAAGCATTATGTTCACAAACACTGAGTATGTATGATTTTAAAAAATAAATTGAATTGCACTTCATAATATTGAGAGGTTTTTTTTGTTTTGTTTTTAATATTTTGTTTCTCTTACATAACTTAGCATTATTACCTTTTGTTAAGGCCACTTCTTTGATACAGCTCTTGGATTGGCTTTCATCAGAGTGTGCAGGCCTACCTAATGTAGTGTCCAGTCTTCGGGCCATTATGTGATGGTGTATACTTGCTGGCTTATCTGCATGGTTGACTCTACCTTTTGTTGTGTGGCCAAAGCACCTCAAATTACAGTGAGTCAGCTTTCAGTTCTTAATATGAGCGCCGATGTAGGCCACATATAAGTAGGCAGGAGACTGGAAAATAAGGCCAAAATGCAAAAGAGCACACGCAGTATCCCTCACGCTCTTCTTCTTGCGCGCCAGGGCTCGGCCGACTCCTACACGAGCCGGCCGTCGGACTCCGACGTGTCCCTGGAGGAGGATCCCGAGGCCCTGAGGAAGGAGGCGGATAGGCAGGCCCTCGCCACGCTCGAGAAAGCAAAGGTCAGTGGTCCGCCTGACTTTTATCTTTACTCAGCTTCTACTTTTTACATTTGTGGAAATAGGTGTGTTACTTTTTCAACATTCACTAAGGACAGCACGATGTAACAAAATTGCAATAGAGTTAAGAGAAATTTATATCATTTACAGAACATACAATGTGTTAGTACTTTTGCCACCTTATAGCCGCTCTGTGTATGTCTGTGTCAATGTTGAATGCTTCTTATTCTTGTCCAGACCAAACCAGTTGCGTTTGCCGTGCGGACAAACGTGGGCTACAACCCGGGCCCCAGCGACGACGTTCCTGTGCAGGGCATGGCCATATCCTTCGAAGCCAAAGACTTCCTACACATCAAAGAGGTTTGTTTGCACCATCCTGCGGTGAGTGATCGTCTAATAATGCCTGGCTGGCTGGCTGTTTTATGCGTGCAGAAGTACAACAACGATTGGTGGATCGGGCGTCTGGTGAAGGAGGGCTGCGAGGTGGGCTTCATACCCAGCCCGGTCAAGCTGGAGAACACCCGGCTTCTACAGGAGCAGAGGATGAGGCAGAACCGACTCAGCTCCAGGTCAGCATTAGCACACCATCAAGATAAATTGGAATGATTACAAATATTGCCAAAAACCACATTGGGTGTAGTGGCTAATCCAGTACTGGGTCTAAAAGGAACAGTCACAGAGCCAATTTTGGGTTACCTAGCATAGTGGTTCTCAACTGTGACGTACCCCATGAGAAATAGTTTTTCAGCCAAGTACACCCTAACCAGCGCAAAAAAAAAAAAATTAAACCGAGCGCTATGCCATCATTGTCTGATTTATTAAACTTTCAAACTCAGTCTCGTGAACTATTTGGAAATAAGAAGAGTTAACAAAATAAATGAATAAATAAATAAATAACTTTAGAATCAATCAAGATTTGTGCATATACAGATCATTATCAACATAAGGTGTCATCTTTTGAAATCATAGTAAAGCTCTGTTCTAAAAAATAAATAATAAACTAAATTTGAAATCGTTTTAAAGTGATTGACAGGTCTGCAATTGGTTTGCAACCAGTTCAGGGTGTACCCCGCCTACTGCCCGAAGCCAGCTGGGATAGGCTCCAGCAACCTCACAACCCTTGTGAGGAAAAGTGGCTCAGAAAATGGATGGATGGATGATTGACAGGTTATTCTAGGTGGCGTATGACAAGTTGGGTCAAACTATTCTGGTATGGGGGAGATACTGTTTTTTTAGGACACTGAAATTGTACTGAATATGAAATTCATTTTAAGAACATATATATATCTTTTTAAATATTTACATAAAAAAAAAATATATGTTTTCAAATTTCACATACCCCTTGGAGTGCCTTCACGTACCCCCAGGGGTACATGCCCCCATTTGAGAACCACTGACCTAGCACAGTAGGTTGAGGATTTGACCCAGCACATAGGGTCAAGATTTTGATCCAACATTGGGTAAAAATAACAAAATAAATAAATAAATAAAAATAAAACAAACTACACATACTGATGAGTTAAAGCTCCCAAGAAATGGGTAACGAGGTGGTCAGTATAGCTATGATTAAAGATAATACTAATTTTATTCGCAACATTTTCTTGGAAACTAGAATATATCTGCCTAAAATCTCTGGTGTCAGGAATATATTCCCCCGGGATGTTGCTTTTACACGCTGTGACCACAAGATGCTTTAAAGCAGCCACACCACTGGCTGTCGAGTTGGACTCTCTGCCCAACATATTGCGGTACTATACTGAAGGCAATGCCGCTTTAAATTCAGACTTGCCTGTCTGTAAAACACCAAAAATGCTAACGCTAATGTATGTCCTTTTGTTCTGTCTTAGTAAATCCGGAGGAAGCTCGAGCCTGGATGTTGCCACAGGAACGCGGAGGCCGACCCCACCCGGCACAGGTGAGGGCACTGAGGAAAATGTGTGTATGTTTGCATACTGGCAAATCACAGCATCAGTAAGCGGACCACCTGGTCAAGTGTTCTGGGGGGGGGGGGGGGGGGGGGTTCTGTCTGGAAACAGATCTTCCCAGCCCGTGTTAAATCATGTGGTTCTGACACAAACACCCCCGTCCATTCCTCGATATCTTCCTTCTCCTGTCGCTGTTTTCTGTTCACGTTGCTCAGCTTTTGTTGCCTTAATTAAGGCTCTCCTGTGCTGTTTTATTGCCACACTGACATGTCATTAATAGTGCAAATTCTTAGACAGGCATTCACAATTAACCATTGTTAGAATACTCATTCTTTTGCATTTACTCTATGCGCACTGATGACATATTTTAGTATGAACTCACAATCACCTCTGGGATTTTTTCCCCCCCGATCTTTTTACTGACACACGTTTTTATTGTATGTAATAGCGGCACAGCAGATTGGAACCTGATGAAAGAGCAAAATGCGAGGCTCAGTTAGAAAGAGTGAGCTATTACTTTTCGTGGTAGAAACATCTCAACATCTGGGGAGACGATTATCAGCAAAGATGAGGCTTTTCTCTTTTATGTGCTAACCACTGCACTAGTGAACAGGTGATTGGTTATGCACATTTTTGCCTCCAACCTTACGTGACAACATAACCACAAACATAACAAAAACATGAAATTGGATACTACCTCCAGCCGCAAACGTGTTCTGTTGCTTTATAAACGGTGAGGTATTGTCATCAATCAATTTGTTTCTTTGACATTCCGATCAGGTGAGCATCTATCCATCAATGTTATTGCAAATTATGACTGCACAATCACAAAACAAACGTTTATGAAACTAACCATCAAAATGTATCCTCAACCTGGCCAGCCAAATTCCATCAACCAAGATTCTATTCATCACTCAGGCCTTTCGAAACTCGTCAACAGATAATTCATCCATCCATCCATTTTCTTGACCGCTTATTCCTCACAAGGGTCGCGGGGGCTGCTGGCGCCTATCTCAGCTGGCTCTGGGCAGTAGGCGGGGGACACCCTGGACTGGTTGCCAACCAATCGCAGGGCACACAGAGACGAACAACCATCCACACTCACACGCATACCTAGGGACAATTCGGAGCGCCCAATTAACCTGCCATGCATGTCTTTGGAATGTGGGAGGAGACCGGAGTACCCGGAGAAGACCCACGCGGGCACGGGGAGAACATGCAAACTCCACCCAGGAAGGTCCGAGCCTGGACTCGAACCGGAGACCTCAGAACTGGGAAGCGGACGTGCTAACCACTCGACTACCGTGCCGCCTCAACAGATAATTGTTTATGTATATTCAACAACACCACATGAACAAATGACTAGAAATGATTTTAGCTTTCAGTCTGTGCAGTGTCCGAAATGCTTGTTGTCGTCGATTCATTACCTTCTTCAAGCATCTCTCAGCATTCATGCAGCATTGCACTTTTCTTCCTCACACTCCTGTCAATGTCATCTCCACGTTTTCCTTTGGCGCTTCCGTCCTGACGCATCTCACATCTCGTCTTCTATCTTCCCCCTTTTTCCTTATTTCTGTCACTGTCTCTGCTCTTTCGCTTCTTTTCCTTTGCGCGCCCCCAACCGCCCTGCCCCCATACCAATCAGCACACGTGGACAACCCCACGGTGACCGATGACGTTGACCCCCTGGACCTGGATGCCGAGGAGCTCCCTGAATCGCAGGGGGACCCTCGCTCCCCCAAGGGCATGTCCGGCAGCGTGACCTCGCCTCAGGCCAACACGCACCGGCTGCCTTTCTTTAAGAAGGTAACACAAGGAAGTGGAGTTTGGGTGGGAGTGGGGGGCGTGGGGGGTCCGGGATGCTTCTCGCCTTGGCCAACACCCCTCCCTCCCTTCCTCCTCCCACCTGCCTGCATTTGCCCCCCCATCTCCCCTCTGCCCATAACGCTTCCAAGATGCCTCCACTAACACCTCACAGCTGCCTGAAACTCTAATAGGAAGGCGCTATTAACTGTACCCCCGGTGGCGGTACACTCCCTCCCCTCGATTTCTAACCTGCCAATGACTAACCATGCTCTTGTGTGTGTTTTTGTGTGTCTTCTGGCATGTTCTGTGGAATGCTTCCGTAGGCGGGCCTGCTAAACAGAAACAGAAGTCGGTGAGTGCGCTTTTCCTTTCCTAACCAGACTAACATCTTCAGCCTTATTTGAGAGATAAAAAAAATAAATGGGGACATTTTAGCGAATTACTCATTATTCCAATATTCCAATATTCCAAATTACTGTACACCAGTGGTGCCCAAGTTTGGTCTCTCTATCCTTCAACACAGCTGAATCTAATGATGAGCTCATCAGCAAGCTTTGCAGAAGCCTGCTAACGATCCTGATCATGAATCAGGTGTGTTGGTGGAGAGAAACATGGAAAACAGGCTGCATAGGGGCTCTCAAGGACCGAACTTGGACACCACTGCTGTACACAATATGTAGTACTTTTTAAAATACTCCTTTGTTCTCACTCTCTCACTTGTACAGTTCTGTGACACATAAAAGATAATTAAACATTGTATTTTGAAACACTGAAATGTTCAAACAAACTGTATCGTAATGAACATTTGCTAGCTTAATGCTAACATATAATGCAAAACCCCATACATTGGCTCATAGAAATTAGCATAAACGCTAGTGTAATTACAAAACTTTAAACAACTGCTACTAAAATGTAGCTTAAAACACTGAAATATTCAAACAAACATTACATTATTAAAAGTCCTCTTGCTTTAATGCTAACATATAATGTGAAACGCCTTTAAATAGACTAAAGGAAATTTGCATATATGTTACTGTAATTCTAAGGGTCACACAACTTCATGCGAAAAATTAAACAATACCCAAAGAATGGAAAATATTTTGCATTAGTTAGTTAGTTAGCTTAGCTGTTGACTACTTTTCAAGACATACATTCACAGAGCAGAACCAAATGAGAAACTCACTCAGTGGTTAGGGAGTGATTCCCAATCCCAACACAGACAAATGCCAACCACCTCGCGACTTCTTGCCGCCATGGCGACGCTGCAGGTGCACGTCCATTGATGCATCCCATCTCGCCTTCATCTCCATTTGTGACCAAAGTGGGAGACGGAGGCTCCACAGGCAGATCTGTTTGAACATAATAACAGGACAGAAATATCTCTGCATTAACATTTTGAAGTGGCCACAACATTAGGTAAATTCAAATTAGATCCAATACAAGGGCAAGAGCTTATGATCGTTATATATATATGCCCCCCCCCCCACAAAAAATAAATAAATAAATAAATAAATAAAATGTATGTATTCCGAATTTCTAGAATTGAAAGTGTCCAGTTTTGACGAACATGAATATGTAATGCAATCATTTCTGTTAAAAGAATTTAACCTCATCAGAAAAGTGAGTGCACAGGTGCACGCTTCACACGTGCCCCCATTAGACCCAATCAAAAATCTTAATTACTATTCTGTACAACACACAGAATGGCGGAAGGGATAATCCTGAGCTATATATATTATTAGCATATCTGACTGAGCTGTATAAAACTATACACACATACTGTAATCATCATTTAGCAAACTTGAGTCAGGGTGCAGCGATAACGGAGCAGATATTCTGCAAGCTCTTTCTTCAATGCCAAAGCGGATCACTGAAGTCGAAATGCATGTAAGCGCGCCGATGGAGTGGACGGCGTTACTGTACACCGTACATGACACCATGCGGTCCACTGTGCACTGTGCGAACACTATTAATACACCGCGGTTATGTACACCACTCCAGCGCTGGGCCCCGAGCAGACGAGAGCCATTAGGAGCCTTTTAAAATATGTATTTATAGCCAGTGTGGATGCAAATGAGGCTGAAAGAGATTTATGTAATATAATGTAAATGTATTTCAATACAAAGAGGAGGCGTGATGGGAATATGGATTTTTTTTGCCGTCACTATGTATACTGGAGGGATTGTTTTCACCCCATTCTGGGTGGTGGTGCGTAAAAGAAAAGGGACTTTTGAAGAGGGAAAGCACTTATATGGATGAATCATGCTTGTCATGAGTCACAATGTAAGAATAAGCTTAAAGCATGGCTCATCTATGCGTGGGCATTGGGTATACGTGTTGCAGGCTCAATGTAACCATTTTTTTTCAGTGTCATCATCACAGAGTGCAAACATGCTTATATGTTCCTTTTAAAACCCCCGGGTACACTTGCGCAAATCACTGAGATTGTAACTGTATCAAAAAGTCTGTCTTGACAGTGTTGCCTCATTATTTTGTGGTTCGCTTTTCGCAGCCTGCAGCTTTTTAGACTACTCGTAATTTCTAAATGGGTTTTCAATTCATAAACATAATGAGCACATACAATCACTCTGAGACTTTCCGAAATCAAATACACACACACACACACACACACACACACACCAAGCCCCGCCTCTTAAAGGCGCATGTATGTACAGAGACGTGCGTTCCATTTTATACTTGCAATTTTCTAAGTTTCAATCAATATATTCAAAGTGTATGGGAGGTGTAAAATGAAATACATTTTACAGGTTCAACCTGTCCAAGGAACATAAAAATGACACCTGACAATGAGACCTCACAGATGAGAAAGAGAAAAGCAAGGTGAACAAAGAGAGGGGTGGGGTAGGGGACTATTCCCAAAATATACTCCTGTGGGAGAGCACCATGTACGACCTGGGCAAAAAAACATGTCACATAGCAACATAACAGTAAAAGTTGAGGGAGGGAGGTTTTACTCTAACAATGTGTTTACTACAGGTGGCACAGTGGATGGGCATTTAGCATATCCACTTCCCAGTTAGGAGTTAAGAGTTCCAATCTGGACTCCGACCTTCCTGTGTGGCTTGTGTTTGCATGTTCTCCCAATGCTTGCATAAGTTTTCTGCACTTGATCCAGCTTACTCCCACATTCCAAAATATGCATGGTTGCTTCATCTGTGGGTGTGAATGGATGTTTATGTGTATGTGCTCTGTGACCAGATCAGGTTGCATTATTTTTCTCATTTTACCAGGAGCACAACTTAAAATAGTGGGGGCATAAGCAGAACATTTTGTGCAAACTAAATATTCACAGTTTAACGGTACACTGGATTGCTGGGAAATACTACGACAATAAATGCAGAAGTTAGAATGTCTAAAAGTCATATTTGTGTTATTATAGTAAGATACTATATGGTTTGAATGCTAAAAATGTCTGAAAATGAATGTTCAATGTCCACGATTATATTGGAGCTGATTACTTTTAGCGGATGTACCTTATGCTGTGGCCAGTGAGTGTAAAAAGCCAGCTCCCCTGACACACTGGGGATAATTATGCAGACTTTAATTAAGTGAGACAGCAGAGAGAGGAATAGAAGTTCCAGTAATGTGTGTGTAAGTGACTCACAGTAGTTACTAAATCATGATAGAAGTGTACCATGTATTGATTTGACTGCTTTCATATGTGAAGGATGTGGCTCTTTTATGAGTATATGAAAAGATGTCCCTTCCCACAGATGGAGCATGTGCCTCCCTATGACGTGGTTCCTTCTATGAGACCCATCATCCTGGTCGGACCGTCGCTCAAAGGCTACGAGGTGAGCATGCTCACGGGACACTTCATTACGTACATAATAGCCAAAATGAGGAATTCCGCCACGACTAAGACAATGCCCAGATTTGATTGACGCTAATTGTATAAAAAGAAAATCTTCACACAAGCGTGGAAGCTGCCACAGCTGAAAAATAATTGGGACTAACTCCACTTCTCACTTGGCGGAATGTGTCCAAATATTTAGTCCACATATGTAGCAACCATGTCTCCTAATACTTTTGTCCAAATTTGTATCAGTTTAATATATAACACTTTTGTCCACGTTCGTATGGGCCTAACATCCATGCACCCCAAAAGTTGACTCCATGTTAGCATTAGCGCATTATGTGGCCCAGTACTTGCACTCATTTGAATCGGTATAAATGTGAGCAAATATATTAGGACTTGTGTATGTTACTTTGTACACAAATGCATCCCAATACTTTTTTACACATTTGAATCGGTCTACGAATGTATTGGGATACTTTGATGTTAGACTAATGTGCCAAGTACTTGGTCCCAATGACCTATGTCCATGTCCGATGTCCCGGTTATTGGTATTGACAAGGCGGGGTAAGGTAGGACTCAGACGCAGGAGTAAGGTAGGCCACCAAGGCAACAGGTGTATTTCCGGCCAACAGCTGTCTCCTCTCAAACCGAGAGGAGAACGGGGAATCAAGAAAGTGGAGAACAAAAAGCGCTCCACTAGGGAGGAAAAAAACAGGCAAAAGGTACTGGGGACAACAAAAGGCGCTCCGCTAGGGAGGAAAAAGGGCACAAGGCAAAAGGGGTAACTAAAGGCGCTCCACTGGGGAGGAAAAGGCACAAAAACAAGGCAAAAACACAAGGCAACATGAACGAGGTCATGAGGACTGTGGGACGCTTCCATGCACTGACTGTGACACTTAGGCAACGGAGGGGAGAATGCAGATGGCTTTTATTGTGTGGGTTGATTGGTGGCAGGTGGTGATAATCATGGGCGGGGACCGGTAATGAGTGAGCGGCAGGAAGGGCAAGTGACCTGGGGTGAGAGGAGAGTTAGGATTTCAAAGTAATACAGGAAACATGGACACAAAAATAAAAGCATGGACCGCCACGCCGGTGGCGGCGTGACAGTACCCCCCCCTCAACGGCCGGCTCTTGACGGCCCAGGAATGTCAGGGTGTTCAGCGTAAAAGTCGTCAATGAGGGAGGGATCAACGATGAACCAGGAGGTAACCCATTGCCTTTCCTCCGGGCCGTATCCCTCCCAGTCTACTAGATACTGTCTTCCGCGGCCCCGATTACGAACATCCAAAAGTTTTCTGACCTTGTAAACGAGGCCGCCTTCAATCATCTCCGGGGGGGGTGGGTCGGTTTCGGAGGGCACAAGTGGGCTTTCGTGGACCGGTTTTACTTGGCTGACATGGAACGTGGGATGGACTTTGAGGGATCTTGGCAGGCGAAGACGAACTGCAGCAGGACCTATGGCCTTGTTTACTGGAAAAGGCCCCACAAATCGCGGGGCCAGCTTTGGACATGGTACTTTGAGTCTGAGGTGTTTGGCTGATAGCCACACCCGCTGGCCTGGGCGGTATTCGGGTGCCGGTCTCCTTTTCCGGTCGGCGGCCCTCTTCACCCGGTCTCCCTGGCGTTGAAGCGCCGTCCGGGCCGCCGACCAGACCTTGTGGCACCGACGGATCATGGCCTGGACCGAGGTGACCGTTGCCTCCTCTTCCAGTTCGGCGAAGAATGGTGGATCGTAGCCGTGGACGCATTTAAACGGGGTGAGACCTGTGGCAGATGTGGGCAAAGAGTTGTGTGCGAGCTCGACCCATACCAGATACTTGCTCCAGGTTGTCGGGTTCTGGGAGACGAGGCATCGGAGACCGGTTTCGAGCTGCTGGTTCAGCCGTTCTGCCTGCCCATTGGCCTCAGTATGGTACCCAGAAGTCAGGTTGGCTTTGGCACCTAGGGCTTTACAAAATTGTGCCCAGAATCGGGAGACGAACTGTGGTCCACGGTCTGAGACGATGTGTAATGGGAAACCATAGAACCGGAAAATGTGATGAATCATGATATCTGCTGTGGTCTTGGCGGATGGGAGCTTGGTTAGTGGGATGAAGCGAACCATTTTAGAGAATCTGTCAACAACTGTGAGGATTGTGGTTTTACCGTGAGATGGGGGCAGTCCGGTTACGAAGTCTACTGATATTTCTGCCCATGGTCTGGATGGGATTGGTAGTGGCTGGAGCAGACCCATCCGGGACTGATTGGACGTCTTGTTGCGGGCACAGGTAGGACAGGCAGCTACGTAGTCCTTGATTGTGGTTTCCATTGCCGGCCACCAGAATCTCCGGGCGACAGCATACATGGTCCTGCGGACTCCAGGATGGCAAAATAATCGTGAAGTGTGGGCCCAGTGTATTACCTGGGCCCTCAGTTCCTCAGGCACAAAGAGTCGACGTGGTGGGCATGACGTGGGAGGAGTGACGTTCCGTAGTGCCTCCTTGACGTCGTCCTCAATTTGCCATCTCATGGCCCCGACTATGCAGTCCCGGGGCAGAATGGTCTCAGGCTCGGCTTCCAATGGCTCGGACTCGTGGATTCTTGACAAAGCGTCAGCCTTGACATTCTTACTGCCGGGTCTGTAGGTCAGAGAGAATACGAAGCGGTTAAAAAACAAAGACCATCTGGCCTGTCGAGGGTTGAGTCTTTTGGCCTGGCGTAAGTATTCCAGATTTCGGTGGTCGGTCCAGATCACGAAGGGGAGTTCGGCTCCTTCCAACCAGTTTCTCCACTCTTCGAGAGCCACTTTTACAGCTAGGAGCTCCCGATCACCGACCGAGTAGTTGTGTTCAGCTTTAGATAATTTTCGTGAGAGGAAGGCGCAGGGATGTGTCTTGCCGTCCTCTTGACAACGCTGGGACAGAACTGCCCCAATACCAATACTCGAGGCGTCCACCTCCACCACGAACTGGCGTTTGGGGTCAGGAACTCTGAGGATTGGGGCATTAGTGAAGCGAGCTTTTAAGTCCTTGAATGCTCTTTCGGCTTCCGTGTTCCACCTAAATCGAACCTGTGGGGAGGTCAAGGCGTGCAGGGGGGCGGCAATGGTGCTGAAGTTTCTGATAAACCGCCGGTAAAAGTTGGCGAATCCGAGGAATTGTTGGACTTTTTTCCTTGAGTCCGGCGTGGGCCAATCTCGTACGGCGCAGACCTTGTCTGGATCCATTTCCACCCTCCCGGGCGACACGACGAATCCCAAGAAGGAAATTGTGTCCACGTGGAACAGGCTCTTCTCGGCCTTCACGTACAATTGGTGATCCAGAAGCCGTTGCAGGACTTGGTTCACGTGATCTTGGTGGCTCATTATGTCAGGGGAGTATATCAAGATATCGTCCAAGTATACGTATACAAAGTGGTCAATGAAATCTTTGAGTACCTCATTTATCATGGCCTGGAAGACGGCTGGAGCGTTCGTGAGACCGAAAGGCATGACCAGGTACTCGTAATGTCACCGGGGAGTGTTGAAGCCTGTCTTCCATTCATCTCCCTCACGGATCCGAATGAGGTGATAGGCGTTCCCGGAGATCGAGCTTGGTGAAGATCTTAGCTTGTTGCAGCTGATCGAACACCGAGGACATCAAGGGCAATGGGTACCGGTTCTTAACAGTGATATCATTCAAGGGACTGTAATCAATGCAGGGGCGTAGGGATCCATCCTTTTTACTCACGAAGAAAAAACCTGCGCCAGCAGGTGAGGAAGACGGTCGGATGAGGCCGGCTTTCAAGGAGTCGTCAATGTAATTGTTCATGGCCTGGCGTTCGGGTCCTGAGACCGAGTACAGTCTCCCCTTGGGGATGGTTGAACCGGGAATCAAGTCAATCGGGCAGTCATACGGTCGGTGTGGAGGAAGAGTCATAGTCTTGGTCTTACTGAAAACCTCCCGCAGGTGGTGGTAGCAGGAGGGAACGGTGTGCAGGTTAGGGTATTCTTCTTGAGCTGGTGGAGCGAGAGTCACCTGGTGGACCTGGGCTGTGGTGTTCCGGGGTGCGGGTTGTTCCAATCCGTGAGTGTTGCATTCCTTTCCCCACTCCAGAATGGTTCCCAAGTTCCAGTCAATTCTGGGGTTATGTAGACGCAACCAAGGGTGGCCCAGAACCAAAGTGGGGGAGGAAGCGTGGAAAACATGGAAGCGGAGAGTCTCGGAGTGCTGTCCGATTCGGACTCCCAGGGGTTCAGTGATGTGAGTGATCTTGAAGAGTTCCTTGCCGTTCAGCGCTCTAGCCTGGATGGTCGAGGAAAGGGGTTCGGTGGAGGCTCGTATTTGCCTTACGAGCTCCCAGTCCATGAGGCTCTCGTCGGAACCGGAGTCGATGAGGGCTGGCAGATCTGTAGTGATATTGTGGTGGGTTATCTGAATCTGCGTGAGCCTGTGGTTCTTGGCGGGTCGGGATGACGAGGAACTCACCGGTGAGCCACCCTTCGTGGTGCAGGTTCCCACCAGGTGGCCAAGGCCCCCACAATAGAAGCAACGGCCTTCTCGGCGGTGGCGCTGTCGCTCCTCGGGCATAAGCCGAGCCCTTCCAAGTTGCATGGGTTCCTCTCTGGCGAGACCCACCTCTCCTGGTTCCAGTCGGGGAGGGAGGATGGGTTGTGGCCTCCCTGCCTCCGGTGGCCGTGACCAGGGGGTGGGTTCCTCTCTCCTTCGGAGTCCGCCGATCTTAGCCAGTTCCTGGCGACGATGATCGGTGCGGATCGCGAGGGAAATCAAAGCGTCCAAGTCCGTGGGGAGTTCTACGGGAATCAGGAGTTCTTGAATGGCAGGTGAGAGTCCTTTCAAGAAATGATCGTGTAGCGCTATGGCGTTCCAGCCACTGTTCGTTGCCAACGTTCGAAAGCGGATTGCGTAATCGCTGACAGGTTCTTTGCCTTGTTGGAGCCGGCTCAAAGCTTGTGCCTTCTCTCGGTCATTGTTCTCGGGGTCGAAGACTTGGCGCAAGGCGACTTGAAAGTCCTGTAAGTTTTGACAGACCGAGGAACCCCTGGCCCATTCCGCGGTCGCCCAGGTTTTACCCCGTCCAGTCAGGTGCGACACCATGAAGGCCACTCGGGACCGGGCTGTGGGAAATGCCTGTGGTAAGTGTTCGAAATGTATGTCACACTCCGTGAGGAAAGTCTGACAGCGCCCGGGTTCACCGGAGTATCGTTCTGGGGAGGCCAGTCTTAATCCTACCCCGGTGAATGGCGTGGTCGGGACGGGGAACTCAGGATGAGGAAGTTGTCCGGTGGGAGCTGGCGCTCGACGCCGTGAGAGGCTCACCAGCTCGTGGACCTGGCTGGTCAATTCCCCAATCTGCGACAACATGGCTTGTTGGATCCGGTCCTGGTTGTCAAGCCGGG